>NC_134546.1:26354696-26657727 GCF_050624435.1 Tenrec ecaudatus | reverse complement strand
GCAAAGAACTCACCCTACCGAGCACTTAAAATGAAGTGATCTCAGGCAGGAGGCTGGCTTGCAGAGTAGTTTGCCTCGGGTACTTAATTGGGAAGTTGGGATTGCTAGCCCAAAGGCCTGTGGGCTGAAGTTTATGGTCTAGTGGCATGCCTTCTTGGCATTTGCTGACAGCCTTTCAAAAGCTTGGTTACAATGCACAACAGAGACAGCACAATGAAATGGATCATGAGACAAAGAGGGCAAAGGTCAGAGGAAATTCTGCCAGTATGCATGGCTGGAAAGAAGCAGTCCTGTCTAAATAATTGTGTCTTGAGTATGTTTATCCTACTAATTTCCTCAGTGAAATCCATAAGCATTGGTATGTTTCAGTATTTTTTAAACATTTTAAATTAGGGGCTCATACAACTCTTATCACAGTCCATACATACACATACATCAATTGTATAAAGCACATCTGTACATTCTTTGCCCTAATCATTTTCTTCTTTTTTGTTTCTCAGTTCTGTGTGACCATCACAATTGTCGTGCTAGTGAAGAATATTGAAAGGACCATGGACTGCCGAAAGAAGCACAAATCTGTCTTAGAAGAAGTACAGCCAGCGAACTCCTTAAAGGAAAGACTTGGTCTCACATACATTGGACACGTTATCAGGAGGGACTAATCCCCGGAGATGTACATGACGTTTGGTAAAGTAGAGAGGCAGTGAAAGAGGGGCCGGCCCTCAAGAGATCGATTGTTACCGCGGCTGCTTGATCCTCAAGCATATGAGGATTGTGAGGACACGACTTTTCCTCCTTCTTCTTCTTTTTGCTTATTTCCTGTGAAATTTTTTTGCAAGATTTTGACACATTTCTTCTTCTCCTGGACAGTATATTTTCTTCACTTATTTGCAAGTTTACTACGTGTAATTAGTAATATACTTCATTTTCAAATACATAGATTGTAAATATACATCCTAATATGCACTCTGTCTTTTAATATTTATTTTTGGCTCTTATAAACATAAAAGTACTAAGTTAATGTAGCAAATACCTTATATTCTTTTGTGGCATGTGTTTTTTGCATTTTTCCTAGAATACCTAATTTTTTTTCCAACATTAATGCCATGAAATATTTTCCAGTACATGCCATCCATATGTCTTTTGATCAACTTGTAACTGAGCTTTGTATATGGTGTGTGATAGGATAATTATTTATGATTTATGTATATATATTATATTATTCAATTGTAATAACACAATTCGTTGAAATTTCATCCTTTTCATAGAAATCTATTGTGCCAGTTCTAATATATGGAAACTATGCAAATATTCATGGATTTCCAATGTTCCTGGTTCTGCACCATTGGCTTATTTGTAGATATTTACACCAATTTAAACATACTAAATAACAAGAGAAAAACAAGTGATCCAAATTGGTGCTCAGGTGGGTGTGGCAGGCATGGCAGGGCATGATCAAGGGTAATGTAACTAAGAGGTATAGCTGAAACCCAGGTCGAGATGGAGCATGATAGTGGGAAAGGAGGAAAGTCATGTGAAATAGAAGAAACAGTTGGGAGGCAAAGGGCATTTATCAGGTCTAGACAAAGACATGTACATATGCAAATATATACATGAGGCTGGGGAAATAGATCTATGTGCCTATATTTATAGGTTTAGTATTAAGGTGGCAGAAGGACATTGGGCCTCCACTCAAGTACTCCCTCACTGAAAGAATACTTTCTTCTATTAAATTGGCATTCTATGATGCTCACGTTCCTGACACAACCACTGAAGACAAAGAGGGTGAACAACCCAAATATAGTGAAGAAAGCTGATGGTGCCCGGCTATCAAAAGAGATAGTGTCTGGGGTCTTAAAGGCTTGAAGGTAAACAAGCGACCATCTAGCCCAGAAGCAACAAAGCCCACATGGAAGAAGCACACCAGCCTGTGCGATTATGAGGTGTCGAAGGAATCAGGTATAAGGCATCATCAGAACAAAAAAAAAATCTTATCAGAGTGAATGAAGGGGGAAGTGCAGAGTGGAGACCCAAGGCCCATTTTTATCAGCCACTGGAGATACCCTTGCAGAGGGGTCTAGGGGAGGAGATGAGTCAGTCAGGGTGTGATGTAGCACCAAATATTTCTCTTTTTGTTTTCACTGAAATAATGCATTAGCAACCATGGTGCTCTTTTCCATGGACTTGTCTCTCCAGATGACAGGCCCAATGCAAGTGAGACAAAATCTCTCTATCCTCATATCTGAAGAACACTCTGGCTATAAATTTTCCCAGATAAAGCCTTTTGTTCTTTTAACAGGAATGGGACTTTCAATAGTCTTGATAAGAACCACAATTCAAACATATTGATTCTTCATTAGTCTGTGTTATTTAATGTCCAATGATCACATGGACATGAGGCAATTGACTGCCATGGCTTGGGTCAGGTGCACCTCCATCCTAAAAGTGACATCCTTGCTCTTCAACACTGTAACGAGGTCTTGTGCAACAGCTTTGACCCAAAGTCATGTGTAATTTGATTTCTTGACTTCTGCTTCCATGAGAATTGATTATGAATCCAAGCAAGATTAAATTCTTGACAACGTTAATATTTTCTCTGTTTATCGTGATGTTGCCTATTAGTCAACTTGTGCTGATTTTGGTTTCCCTTACTTTAAGTTATAGCCCATATTGAAGGCTGCAGTCCTTGATCTACTTCAGCAAGTGGTTCAAGTCCTTCTCGCTTTCATCTACATATCACAGGCTTACAGCACTTCCTCCAATCCTGACCACCTTGGTCTTCTTCAGATAGTCCAACTACTCAGTTATTGATCAGCATACGCATCGAATATGGATGGTGAGAAGAAACAACCCTGTCACACCCTTTCAATAAACAACCGAGTATTCTCTTTTTCTCTTTGAATGAATGCCTTTTGACCACATAGGAACAATGAGATGTTCTGAAATCCCCATTCCTTCTCAAGACTATCCATTATCTGTCATAACCCACACAGTAGAAACCCTTTATGTAGTCAATAAAACACAAATAAACTTCTTTTGGGTACTCTCTGCTTTCAACCCAGATCGATCTGATATCAGTAATGATACTCCGTGTTCCATGTCCTCTTCTGAATGCAGCCTGAACTCCTTGCTTCTGTGGGTCAATGTCCTGGTGTAACTGTTGTTGAATGATCTTCAGCTAAATTCTACTTTGGGGTATATTAATGCTATTGTGTGCTAATTTGCACATTTTGTTGGGACATCTGTCTTTGGAGTGACTACAAAGATGGATCTCTTCTAGTTGTTTGTCTAGGTAGCTCTTTTTGCAATTTCTTGGCATAGATGATCAACATTTTGAAAAATTTAATTGATATTCGGTTAATTGCTGATGTTTTGTGTTTCACTAATACTTTCAGTACAACTTGGACTTCTTTCATTACCCTTGAAGCTGTATCATATGCTATCTCTTGAAATGGCTGAAGGTTGACTCTTTGGTACAGTGACTCTGTGCATTCCTCCATCATCATCTGATGCTTCCTGCAATATTTTGTCTATAGAATTTTTTTAATAATGCAATCCCAGGTTTGCGTTTTTGTCCAGTTCTGTTAGCTTTTAAGATCAAGAGATAAAATAAAAGTATATTAGGGACTTCTGTTTATGATATAGGCTACCTATTTTTCAGTCCCTCCTAAATTGAGTCCTCTGTCTCCCACCATCACTCCCTGAAAACTTCAGTCATTTCTTTAACCTGAAGTGGTCTTGCTTTTTCTTAATATGCATGGTATTTCTTCCTTGTAGCAATTGTTTGCTAAATTTCTGTGTTTATGTTCTATATTTGTCTTTACTTGATGCACTAACTTGTTTGCTCTGCATTAGGAAAGGAGTTGGCAAATACACACTATCGTACCAAACTGGCTTCCTACTCATTATTTAAGACACAGTTTTATTGGGATATAGCCACATATACTTCTTTGCTATGTTGTATGCAACATTTTTTTTATGAATTAGACCAGATTGGAAGACAGTCGATAACAACATTGCTTAATTTAAGTCTATGATTGCTTCCACTCGGCAGTGTTAGAACTGATCAAAAATATTTTCCTCTGAGTTTTTGCAGACCCTCGTAGTTTAAGTTGTTCTGAGGCCTGAGGTTTACAATACTTGCTGATTGAGTCGTTCCAGCTCTAATACCACCTGATATTGTTGGAGTGATTTATTTAACTATCTGTAATTAGCATGAGCATACTTCGACCAGGAATTTCACTTGTATTTTGAAATATCTTAAACCAAGTTTAAACCCAGCTGACAATTATCAGTGGTTTTTTGTGAATCACAGGTATTATCAGGTGTACTGCTGGTTTGGTAATGTCAGGGAACTCAGGGCTGGTTTCAGGAGACTGGAGTGTAGCATTTTGACAATTTCCAATTAGCAACCCCAAACTGAATCACAAAAGTAAAACTGTAGCACTTCAAAAGACTCGTGTTCTCCCCAGCGGAGTAGAGTTCCTATAAATCATAGTGACATAGTGCAGTCACCCATAGGGCCTAATATAAGGGTAGTTTCCTAAAGGAAATTCCAATCCAACCTTATCGTGAGAAACACCTTGGGGCAGGCTGAAAACTCTATGACCATTCAAGTCTCTTTATCAGTTTTAAGTGAGTGATTTTTAAATGTAAAGAAATTTGTGTTCAGGGAGCGAAATAAAACCCAAATGTTTGGGAACATTTTGAGATTAATAGCTTTGTGGATGATGCAGACAGAGTTAGAATCATTACATTTTAGCCACATCCACTGCCTTCACTCTTCAAGATTAAAGTCGGGCTATTTTCACATTCTTCTAGCATATCCCCATCCTGGTTTAGAAACAAATACAACCCCCCCCAAAAAAAACATAGTATAGCCAAAGACCCCAAACTGTGATGGTTGAATACATTCTCAATTACTGGGAATGTATACGACAGAGTGTAGCTGCCCCCAAAGACTGTCAATATTCAAGGAAACAAAAGCCACATTTTTATCCCATATAACAGATGTTCGAATCTAACCACTGACCTATCTATTGATTAGCAGCTGAGTACTTAACCACTGCATTTTCCAATGGAAAAATTGGGAAGTTTATTTTCTCATTTGGGTCATTTGCATAACACAATTTTCCCAAGCATGTTACCAAGATATTTTTCTATTCACTTAGATAATATCAAATTTATATTTTTCACATTTGAAAGACAGAATACCAGAAGCAGGGGGATAATTATATATATTTTGTTGACATGTAATTCCCATTACTATGCAATTCAATAGTTCATTCATATTAAAAGACTTGTGTGATCATGACCACAATCAATTTTAGATTTTTTAATATTTATTTTTGTGCCCACCCCTCCCAGCTGCCCTTGCCATGTCCCTAGGTCTTTATTAATCCAGTTCCTGAATTGATAGATTTTCCTATCAACAAGCAACAACAGCAAAGCAAAAAACTAACACCAATCACAAAACAGAGGAAAACCTCAATCTAAAAGTGAGCCAATCATCTTAAAAGCTGGGACAAATTTAAAATCAGTCAAAAGGAAGGTCAAATAATAAGCTAGTAAGTTTCACCCGACTTGCACCTGCCATGACTGATGTCACGATGTTCTGTGTCTGAGAGCAAGGTTATTCCTATCTTTGGATTATTGTCAGAGGCTAAATCCTCATGGGGACCTGAAAATGAATTTTTGATTTTCACTATCATCCATAGCAGTGGTTCTCAGCCTTCCTGATGCCATAAACCTTTAATACAGTTCCTCATGTTGTGGTGACCCTCGGCTATAAAATTATTTTTGTTGCTATTTCATCACTGTAATTTGGCTACTGTTATGAATCAGGCAACGCCTATGACATGGGGTCACGACCCACAGGTTGAGAACCACTGGTCCATAGGCTTCTAAAAGGTGGTTGGTCAAAATTTATGCTCTGATACTGTTCCCTCCTCTGGTTTTGGATTTTATTATTAATACTCCCTGGATCATACATAGGAGTGTGCTTCTTCTGTGTGGACTTAGTGGAAACCTCCTAGATGGCTGTGGGTTTTAAGACAAACCTTCGGGACCATTGATGGCACCATCTGATCTCATGACCATCCTTTGCTACGGCATCCGTTGCTTCATTGAGTAGTCACAGCACTCCAACGATCTCTCCTTGAGGGATTACATTGAGTAAGGCCCTTCATAAAAAGTATCTTTTCTTAGATTAGGGCTATGGTTAAGTGTGGGCCTCAAAGTCCACATTTCCATGGTTCACATATGACCCTGGTTCATTTTAGAAATAAAAGTATCCTTTTATTGGAGAACATTATAAATCATCTCCATGGGACATAAAGCAATTCTATTGACAGTATCAGTAATTCAGCCAAAGGTATAGAATTTTAAAACATTACTGAGAAAAGGCAGTTATTCGTGTATCAGAAGACCACTTATGCATAAGGCGCGGCATTTGAGAGGTAGAAGAGATGTTAAGAAACATAAGAGGGCGCGTGCTCATTTTACAGATTAGGAAAGAGAAAGCGATCCACTTACAGGCCAACAGCTAGCCAGTGGACAGACGGTTTCAATCATGTTCCACTTTATTGAACAGCAGCGAGTCTGACTGGGAAAGAAATAATTTGTTATTCGCACATGGCAGCGAGCAAAACTGAGGACTGGAGGTGTGAAGAGATCTACCCGCAGTCTTGCTGCAGGTGAAGGCTTGAGCACCCTCCCCGCTGATTGTCTCAGGACTCCCGCTGCGGTTGCCACTTTGTGCGTGAAAGCTTCCATCAACAGTTCCCTTTTACAGACCATCGAACAGTTTATTATGTAACTGTATGACTGCGGGGTGAGATTAATTGCAGGGTGAACGAATTTAGATGTTGGGGGAATTAAGAGACAATTATGTGTCACTAAAAGTATCTGCACACATCACCGATTACCTTAGACTCAGACCTGGCTCTATAACTGCCCTGCATAAAAATGCAATGTGAAAAAAAAATCCATAATCTTCGCTTTCTATCTTTTAAGGTTGTGCAAGCCATGCTGTGACTTCCTTGTCGCATTGTATGATAATTGCGAGCTCTCTCTCATAGAAAAGCCTAGACTTAGTCCTATGACCTGATACTCTGCCTTCTTTATTTACCACAGCTTCTGTTTTATTACTGCCTTTAGTAAAGGAACTATGGAGCAATATTTTATTGAGAGCAAGACATTTTCATACATACCAGGATATGTATCCAAGTAGATGTGGAAAAATAAATACAAATATAAATTGTGACACCTTATCCTGATAGTAGTTCATCGCAGGACTACCTAGAATTACCGTATATACTCATGTATAAGGTGAGTTTTTCAGCACAAAAAATGTGCTGAAAAACTGGGGTTTGGCTTATACATGGGTCAGTGGTACCCCGGCGAGGTGTAACATCTCTTGGGTGATTGCCGCTCCTCTGCTGTTCATTCAAAGCCCCACTGACACTGCAGGGCTTTGAATGTGTTTACTCACATCTAACCAATCAGAGCTGTCCTATGACGTGGATGGCTCCAATTAGCAGAAGCACCCGTAGTGATTCACTTACGCAGGCAGCTGAACTGGTAAGGTTGTGTCTGTGGCTGCGCTCCATCTCTCCCCTCTGGTCTCTGTGTTGATTCACATCCTGCATTTCCCACCCTAGGCTTATACTCGAGTCAGTCAGTTTTTCTGGTTTCCTAGGTAATAATTATGAACCTCGGCTTATACTCAGGTCAGCCTATATTTGAATATATACGGTATGTAAAGGATGGCTCCATCTGTAATTTCATCTGACTTTTCCTCTTTTCCACGTCTCATTGAAAAACTCTACAGGAAGCAGGAGTCAATAGCAACAAAATGATGGTGACTTAGGTTTTAAAATTCAATTAAATCACACTGAACCTACAGGTTGAGGAGAGGGGCCAGCATGCCACACCCACAAGGAGGCAGCTCAGGAGGGAGGAAGAGAGAGAGAGAGCCTGATTGGACCCCATGCTGTCACACCAGGTCTGGAGGATGACATCCCTGCCAGGAGCTAATGGGACACAGAGGGGAGTGGGCAAGGGCAACAGCACTTGTCTCATTGTCTCCCTATTAGAGCAGACTGTGACAAAGGACGTCTCTTGGGTCACATGGTGGGGAAGCAGTGCAGACTGAACCCCCTACAGCAGAGAAATCCAAGAAGGGAGCACACCAGACCAGCAGCTGGAGCAAGGCAGAGCTATGTAGTCCCTGAGAAGCCCCCAAGAGGGGCACTTCAGGCCATGAGGGGCAGCTCTAGGACAGGGATGAAGGCCAGCGAACAGACCTGGGATTTCTGTATATTTCTTCTCTTTTTTAAAATTTATTTTTATTTTTCTCATTTATTTAATATCAGTTTGGGCTATGTCATAGTCAGTGCACCTATATAGGATAGGCATGGGAGGCATGCCCACGGAGAGTGAAGTGGGACCAGTGGTTCTGGGGAGACCTGGGAGGTGAGGGCAGTGGGAGGAGGAGGTATTGAGCAGGCTGTGCCATGGACAAGGGGATAATTGGGGTGTTGGAGTCAATAACAAGGAGGAGAGAGGGATAAAAAGCAAGGGGGGTGGGGGGTGTCAGAGCAACAGCAAAAATTTAAGAGGAGGTGCCAAGAAGTGGAGATAAGGGGAAAGTGACATTGGGCAAGAGGAAGGTAAAAGGAAACAGAGAAACGACCTAGCAAGCAAAACAATGGATAGAGGTAGAAACATAGTGATGTTCACATGTAAACACATTAATCCACAAAAATAGATGTATCGGCCCATGTACATTTATTTATAAGGCAATATACTGAGGTAGGGGATGGACTTTGGGCCTCTGCTCATACTCTCCCTCAATACAAGAACACTCTGTTCAACAAATCGTCAGTCTGAGATGTACATCCACCCGACACAATCGCTGAAGACAAAACGGGTGCATAAACAAATGTGGTGAAGAAGGCAGATGGTGCCTGGCTATTAAAAGATATGGAGTCTGGGGTCTTAAAGGCTTGAAGTTACACAAGCTGCCATTCAGCAGTGAAACAAGTCCATATGGAAGAAGCATACCGCAGGTACAATCATGAGAAATCATAGGGACCAGGTAATAGGCATCAGCAGTCACATAACAAATGAAAACATATTGTTCAGAACAAGGGGGGCTGGAGCAGAAATCCAAAGCCCATCTGTAGATGATGGAACAATATCCCCACAGAGGGGCCACAGGGAAGGGATGAGTCACCAGGGTGCAGTAAGGCATCAATGAAACACATTATATTTCTCTGGTTCCTTACCCCCCACTACCATGACCCCAGTGCTGCTTCTAAATTCAGAGTAGACCAGAACATGTACAGAGGTATTGATAAGAGACGGGAACTCACCACACACAAATTCTGGGGACAGGATTGGGAAGTGATACCAGAAGGGTAGGGGAAAGAGGGGGAGAGAAAGAAAGAAAAGGGAATCAATTTCAATAATCCACACATAACCATACGCCCCTCTACAGGGGGAAGAACAGAAAAAAATGGGGGAAGTGAGACACTGGTTGGTGTGAGAGATGAAAATAACAACAATGTACAATCTATCAGAGGGTTGTGGGGAGAAGAGCAGCTGATACTAAGGGCTCAATGGAAAGTAAATATCTATGAATGAATGAAGGCAACATATGTACAGACATGCCTGATTCAATCAATGCATGGATTCTGATGAGTTGTATGAGCCCCCAATAACATGATTTTTAATTCAATTAAATCAATATCATAAATCAGTTAAGTGGCTAGCTTAACATTTCTCTTTCTTGAAAATATTGTTTTTGAAATAGAACCATTTCTATTTAGCAATTTCATTCTATTATAGGCTTTCCAGTTTGTGTCTTTTGAAAAGTATGTGCTAGTTTTAAAACAGTACTAAGAGTTCACTCACGTGTGCAAGCAGGTGTGCCTGTGTGTGTGTGTGTGTGTGTATGTGTGTGTGTAAGTGAGAGGGAGGGAAGAATTACTACTGAGACATCACAGGGGAAATCGGTGTTTCTTGTCTATAGGTACATTGGGTGTCACCACATCACAGAGTATTTTAGTTTATAAATCTTATGGTCGTGATGGTGTTTAACATACTACACACATGAGAAATGTGTCAGCAGGAAGTCAGAGTTTAATCAATTGTACAGTGTAATATTATGTCCTCAGTTTACTTACCTTGTTTTTCCTTTCCTGATATATGCTATTTATATGACATGTTAACCTAAGGAGAAAGAGTATATTTTGCTGTTTGTCATATAGAGGAATTTTCACAATTCTATATATTAGCCAAGTGCATCACTTACTTCTGAGGAAAACACCCACGGGATGGTAATTTTTGGATGAACTTGCCCCACTTTGGTGTTGTGTGTCCTCCGTGGCCACATCGATGGGTCCTTGAGCGGGAGGCAATCACAGGTTACTTGATTTTTAAAAAGTAGGTCAACTACCCAGAGTAGTGAGATGCAAGCCTGACCAATATTTGTGCTCTACAGTGGATGGTAAAAGAAAAACCAGGAAAGAGCCAAGTGCGTCTACATGGAGAACATAGCTGGAGAAAAGTAAACCCCCTTAAAAGATGCTCTTAGTAAACTGGTTAAATTTAATCATGAATAGGCACTGAATAACAATAATTAAAGTTTTATGCCATCTTGAAAGTCTTGATATATTGCAATCTCTTAAATTCTGGGACTGAAAGTGGCTAGCCCCTAACAAAATATTCCCATTTCTCCTAATAACCCGGTGACCTCTTGCAAGAAATTCTAAGATGATCATTTAGAAGAAACTTGAAATTGTTAAAGCAACAATAACAACAGCAACCCTGGGAAGTGGGAAATCGATCCAACTACTACATTTCAGGAAAGCATTCCTAGAACTGGACAAGAGTTCAGGTGTCTTTCATGCTAATTAGTAGCAGAAGGAGCACTAGAGCCTATGCTTCCAGTATCCCATCGTCTACTTTCCTAGAAAGTACTTGAATTATTTCATATTATAAATATGCCTCTCCATTTTCATTTAAAAGCAACTACTGAATTATATATACATAAATTATAATTTATGGCTCACACTTAGTGCTTTTTGCACCAGTTCTTTCATATACTTTTCTCCTCCCCTAATTGGTGACAAAATCCCCATCTCCGCTGGAGTTCTGGATTTACTGACTGGTTCACCAACTAGTTATCCAGGGTCAATGACCACACACATACGTAATAAATTGATATATTTTAAAATAAATGCTCCTACTTCTCACTCTTTATATATATACTTCCCACAGACTATAAAACTAATTAGTGTATTATTGGTACTTTTAAAATGCAATGATTTATATGGAGATGAGCCATTATTTCCATTCAGTAATGTTTCATGCCTTCTTAGCAATCTTAATGGAATAAAATAATGAACTTTACCCTCTGATGTTTCAAAATAGTCACAGGTTCTCAATTTTATTCTTGCCATCATGTTTCAAGGAGAATGGAGAAGCATTCCTTTTTGAAAACTATATAAAACACCAAGCCCACTACCATCAATGAATTCAGACCTTAGATAGGATTTCAAGCCTGTCAGTCTTTATAGAAACAGCCTCATCCTTCTCTCACATAGCCGGTGGTGGATTTGAACTATAGGCCTTGAGGATAACAGTTCAACATAGCAACTTGGGGGTGGGGGGGCTGGGAATCAAGTTTGTTTTAGCCAAAACTTAAATAAAATCCTGCAATGTAACTAGAATGTATGTATGTACTAAAAACCCATTATATCTTTTAGTCTATAAGTGCCATAGAGATGTCAGAAAATTTTCTCTGAATATCTATAATGTAAAAAATGTATTATTTAATTACCTGTGAAGATAATTATTGGTCCAAAACTATGGATGGCATACTGGTCCTTCATCTTCATTTGCTTGTTTGCTTTTTCTCTATATGTAGGGTGTGTTTGGCTGTCATTTAAAAAAAAAATGAAGGTAAGCAATTCTGACTTTGTAGATTTTGATAGCTAGAAGGATCTTAGCTGTCAGTTAATATCATATAATGGAACTATAGGTGGTACAACCAGTTAAGTTCTCCACCAATAGTTTAAAGGTTGGACATTTGAGCCCTCTCAGAGACATCAAAGACAATTGGGAAATCTAATTCAGAATGATCACATCCCTGAGAGCCCTGCGCGGCATTTAAATCTTCAAACCTGGGGTGGCCATAACACAAAATCAACTCAATGCCAATTATCAGTACTACCACAGATAGTTAGACATCGAACAGTAGGGCTTACCAAAGCATTCCTTCATAGCTCTGCTCTTTTGCTTCCTTTGATTCCAATGACTCTTGTGCTCTGGGTGCTCCACCATTCCCCAAGTAATTTATGCCTGGATGTGTCTCTGTTGCCTTACATTTTAAGTGCCTTGAAATCACGTACCATGCTGCATGAAAATGTCTATGCTCAATATCATAAAAACTGGATACATGCTAAGTGTTTATTTTAAAAACTTAAAATGGTTTGTTTCAAATATACAAGGTATGCATATGATTAATGTCTTAACTATTCCCAATTATATGTTAATACACTCAATAAATTGCTTAAATTCCAGTTGAACTAAACCAGAAATTATCAAATATTCATTAGTCTTTCATCACGTAGTAAATTACCTTAATCCTTTTTACTTTTCAATTCTTACTCTCATCTCCTTTTTCAGAAAACCATACCCAATTCACAACCAAAGCCAAATAATAATTACACATAATTTTTGATACCTTTTTCCTACATTTAAATCCCCTCCAAAGCAATTAGATGTAGTGTTTTTTGATGCTTGGATCACACGTAATATTATCTCTGAAAGCACATTTTTTTCTAAATTAATTCACAAATATAATTGATGCATCCTTAAATTTAATGTTTTTATAAACACAGTAGAATTGTTTTCAAATGGTTATTATAATAAATCAATTCTGAAGGTAAACAGTTTATGAATTATTCTCATTGAATTGCATTCATGCTTTTAAATTAAAAGGCCTATTTCTAAAATGCTTGTTTTTTTGAAGTATGATTTACTAGTTTTACAAAATGCCCTGGAATCTAAAATAATAGTTCATTGTCCTATTAACAAAGAAAAAGCTGGGAAATTTCTAGGGACACCTGCTTTTACATTTTTGTAGAATGACCAAAATGCCCCCTCTGTACCTGGACACCTTCACTTAAACTGATCAAAGACTCCTCAAACATTGAGGGATAGTAATGAGGAGCCTCAGAATTATAGCTAATGTGCTACGTGAACACATTCCTTCATAGATAGCGAGAAGGAAGGGGTGGGTCGGTGGTTCAATTCATGCCAATCAAATCAGGTAGACCATATCACTCACGTCCCTGAGATTTTCTGTGTATTCAGTCTATGGAGCCTGGCTGGCGCTGTTCGTTGAGTGTCCGATTGTTGACTCTAAGGTGAGAGATTGAAAGCTATCAGCCACACAGTGGGATAAAATGAGACAATGTGCTCCTGTAACAATTTTCAGCCTCTAAAACACAACATGAAACCCTCCACGCAGGCTCCCCTGACTCCTTCCCGGCCACGTGTCTCTCTACAACCAGAGCACACATTTCTTTCCATCTAGGCTATTGATACATGCCTATCTCTGTGTTTTCTGGGAAACTTTTGGGGGCAGAGGTTTTATTTTGTTTAGCTTTGCATTTTCAGAATGTGTAATATTTTGTACATCGTGTTGTAAAATATATTTGGATATGAATTTTGCCCCAGCAAGATTAGAACATTATATTGTCATGTGTATAAGTCTGGGTACATTAGAGAGACAAATTCACAGATAATGTTATAAAAGGTAAGTGCACAGCAAGAAAACATCCCATCCCAGTGCTGCCCAAACCCACAAGTCCAACATTAACCCATATGTCTGACACCAATCCACAAAGACCTCCTCCATTTCCTAAAATACACACTGTGATGCCGAATGCAGGAGGAAAGCTGAGTCAGTGAACATGTAAGCATCTCAGTGCTGGCAGAAGTCTCCACATGGCTGCTACAGCACCCAGGCTGCATCAGGGTAGGTCCATGTGGCTTCTCCTTGGGGATGTCTTACAGGAAGTGAGCCTTGCAAGCTCAAGAAGGGCACTGGCTAAGGCAGCTGCACCCTGGTCCAACCATCACAAAGCAAGAGACCCGAGAACTAGAAAGGAGAAGCTCACTGAGCCATTGATCACCCCCATCTCCCCCCCCCCCCCCGCCTTCAATTAACCCCACATGTGTTTATTGGCCAGGTTGGCACAAGAAAATAACTATCTCATCGTGTTTTATTTTAAATAAAACTTATATAAGCATCCTGAGATGTTGCTACAATCTTAACATGAAATAATAGTTTCATATAGCCATGAGCAAGGATCTTATTACCAATCTGTACACACATGAATTCAATTAGATAGTAGGTAAGCCTGACAACTAAATGGTTGTGCAGCCAATGCTACAAGATCATGTTCTGCATGTTTATTTTATTTTGGGATATTTTTGTGCTCAGTTTACAATGCATTTAGACTGTATAAGAATTCCAATATTAAATTGCTTCAAGGAAAGTGAAGTGTAATGCTCAGGATCTTGAGTTTTGAAAAATGCTGAGTGAAAGAAATCTAAAGAAATGAAATGATTTAATTTCTTAAAATATAAATGAGTTAGGCTAGCCTGAGGCCCAAAGGAAATGAAAACACAGACTGAATTTAAGGCTGATTTGTGAAGGTTTCAGATAGTTTAATTTACTGTCAAGTCAAGCAGAGTATAATTTAAAACAAACAAACACTCTAAGAGCTAAAAATGGAGATGTGACCCAGTTAAGACTTACAGAAAATTGAACTAATATACAAATTATTTGATAACTGAATGCCCTGTGTAAGAACCTTGAAGACTAAAATCACAAATACATAGAGGGTACTCTTCTAGGTTCATATTTAAGATTAATATGGGTATTTCTTAAAAGTGTTCTTAGAATATTTTGGTAGCTGAAGGCTTATTAAATAGATTTTTAATTGATTTTATTAAGGACATAATCTAAATATCCTATAATTTAATAGTAAAGTAACAGATGGGTTTTTATAAAAAAGACATGGAAATTTCCTCCATTCCCAGGCATATTTGCTATGCTTGTTCCCCTGGTACCCAATCTTTAGTATTATGATAAAGCCTTTTTCAATATTACCTAGGTATATTTATTTATGTGCTTTCTCTACTAATTTGAAAACTATTTCATTCAACTTGTATTTTTCATGTGGTAACTGAATGAATAGAGATGTATGAATGAATGACTCTATTGGGCTAGATGGAACTTCATTTGCAATGTACTCAGTACTGTCATTGAGTTAAGAAGTTCTGGTGGCTTAATGATTTCTTCTTGGAGCTGTTAACCACAAGCATTTCCAACCCACCAGTCATTTCCCAAGAGAAAGAGGAGGCTTTCTGATTCCACAGGGCAGTTCTACTCTGTCATCTGAATAGAACTCTATGAGTCAGAATTCACTCAATGGCAGTGAATGAATGATTTAGGTGTTGGTTACCAATTTGGGTTACATGTGGGTTTGTTATAAAGAATGGTAAGAAACTCAAAACCACCACCAAACTTTACTTTGTAGAAGTAGAGGACAATCCATGGATATAAAAGCAAAGTTTCTTATTTTAATAGAATCAGGAAGTAATAAATTCTCAGTTTGCTTCGGTTCTCACATAATTTAATCTGTTGTTAACTATCCCTAGTATTTAAATCTGATGTGATATGTAGAAATACAATGATTTCAGAGCCATCCTTGGTTTTCTACAAAATAATACTGTTAATAGATTAGTAGTGAGCATGTGTCTGTGTTGGAAGAAAATATAAAGAAGATATTTGGCTCCAGGTATTCTAAAATGAAATTTTCCAGGGTATATAGGTATCAAGCAGGTGATATTATATTTATGTTCTCTCTATGAATATTAATTAAGCTAGTCTTTAGTCTATGTGAGGGTTATATAGATGTGCACATGTCTTTGTTTGAATCAATATTATATATGTAAGAGAAGAATATACAATACTCTTTACAGTGATAAAATACCTAAATAGACAAGACCAGCAGGAACTACTCTATTCTATATTCAGGTGACATTCAAGGTTTGGAAAATACATTGCTGAAGATGATTCCATTTCAAGTAATTAGGCTAGTGTGTTATTCTGGGTTGACTAGAGAAACAAATCCAAGGGGACTTGTGTGTATAAGAAAGAGCTTTATATGTAAGTGCAATTGTATATTGAGAAACATCCTAGCCCAGGATACATCAAGACCATAAATATTTGGCCATACATCTGATACAAATCTATACATCCCTCTTCAGACTCATGCAACATATTCAATGCCACCAAACGCAGGAATATCACAAGCTAGTGTGTGGAAAGTCTTGTGGATCCAATGGTGGTAGAAGTATCTCATCCCTGGGGTTGGTCTCCATGTGGTTCCTGCTATTCCAGGACTCTAGCGTAGCTCCATGTGTCTTGTCAGCATGAATGTCTCTCAGGGAGAGTGAGCATGTGTCCCACCTCCAGTGAGCTATCTATCTCCTTTGTGCCTCATAATGAGGTCATCAAGCTGCAACCAGGTTAACAGGCTAGAATCCACCCCATTCACTCTTAATAGTCTCAAAATGACAACAGATTATGTAACAACCACAGCTAGGATTTGCATGACCAACACTTGAGTAAGAGGTTAGATTTTTCAAAGAATTATTCTATTGACTTGGAAGTCATTTAGGGGAGACACTCATTTGTATGCATATATGATAGCATTAGAATCTATCCTAGGATGTGTCTGAACACAGCCTGCACCAAAGTGAATTAGGCCATAGAGTTTTACCTAGTTTTTGGAAAGGTTGTAGGAAACATAGTTTTATTTGTTGTCTATATTTCACCATGATTCTTTAATTTTCTCCAGTCTCTCCAGCAGCATGTAACACTTTTTCCCAGTGTTGGCTGCAACTAGAGGAATGGGCATTTGAGAAAACTGCTTGTGGAATATTCATTACTTCTGATTATATTCGTATGCAAGCAGCAAGACCTTTGGAGGAAACTGAAGTTTGTAGTTTGGGGAGGTGACAGTTATCTAAGGGAAACATGAACCTGACTGAGTAGTGGAGAAGGATGACATCTTGGTAATGACTCAGAAATAGATGCCAGCCAACCCTCTTCTTTGGCCTACACATTAGAAAATTATGCTGGTCTGCTGCCGCTTTTTTGTTTTGTTTTTTACTTTTCAATGCCTTTATTGCAATTCTACTGCTTGATATTGAATACTATTTTGCATCACATTATTCAATATGAGTGTCAGAAACATCTGGAGGCTCACATGCCTATTAGAAACTCAGAGCCCACTAGACACAAACAGAAGAATTAATAAAATTGCTTTTGCTAATGTTTTCATGCGACAGGCAGAGGCAGGCAGTATACGTTTATTGGTCAGTATTAGTTGGTTTTTATACATTAGAATTAGTGTCTCTACAAGGTTATAATCCTGGTGTCAAACATGGAATACATAGGAATTCTTTAGAAGTGGTGTGGCTTCCTGGAGACTGTGAACTGCTTGAGGTCTTACAGGGGTGTGACAATATACATCCATGATGTGTGTGTGCATGAGGTGAGGGGCTACATTCCATTAAGTGAACTATATAATTGTGCTTTTAAAGATGAACCATTCATCACTATACATATACACACATGTGTAATGACCAGAACAGTGTGATTACCACTGTATATATATATATATATCAGTTATATATATATATATATATATATATATATATATATATATATATATATATATATATATATTACTATTCATCTATGTTTCGGTAGCATTTTGGAAAGCCAGCAATGTTTTATGGTTGCAGACTTTAGACTGGAGTCATGTGAGAATGTTGTTCGGTGCTGTCAACTCAGACAACAAAATGAAACACGGCCCAGTCATACGCCGCCCTCCTGATTGTTGCTATATTGGAACACATTGGTGCAGTCCTATGCGATTCCCCTTCATTGAAGGTGTTCCTCTTTCTCTTTGCCCTTCCCCTTTAGCAAATATGATGTCCTTCTGCCTGGATTTATCTCTCCTGTTCACTCATTCATCTTATGTGAGACCAAATCCGGCCATCCTCATCTCCAATGAACATCCTGTCTGCTCTTAAAAGGCAAATCCCTCTGTTCTTTGTGCAGTGCATGGTGCTTTCAATATTTTCAGCAACACCATTGTTCAAATGCATCATGTTTTCTTCTGTCAGATTCTTCAGTGTGTAACTTTCACATTGAAAACACCAAGGCTGGGTCAGGTACGTCGTAGCCCTCAAAGAAACATCATCCTTTTCCAGACTTTACAGAGGTCTGGGGCAGCAGACTTACCCAATAGCATGTGTCATGTGAGGGCGTGACTGCTGCTTTCATGAGCATTGATGGTGGAGCCGAGAGAGACAAAGTCCTTCACAACTTTCATCATTGTCTATTCACGTATTGGTCCAGTTGTGAGGAATTTTCTTTTACATGGAGCTATCATCCAGACTGACGGCTGCTATTCTAAACTGTCATCAACAAGCGTTTCACATCACCCTCACTTTGAGCAAGCAAAGTTGTGTCATCTGCATGTAGCGGGGTCTTAATAAAATGTGCTCCACTCCTGATACTTCATTTGTGTTCACATAATCTACATTCTCTAATTATTTTCTCAGCATTCTCATTGGATAATATGGTGAGACACATCCATGACACCTTTCCTGATTTTAAGCCTTGCAGTATTCCCCAGATTGATGTACAGGTTCTATAAAAGCACATTAAAGTGTTCTGTAAATCCCACTTTTCTCAAGATATCCATAAATTGCTATGACCCACAGAGTCAAATGCCTTGGCATAGTTAATAAAACACCTTTCTTGTATACTCTGCATTCAGTCAACATCCATCTAACATCAGCAAGGCCAGACCTTATCCCAAGACCTCTTCTGAATCCTACCTAAGCCTCTGGCAGCTCCCTGTCCATGCACTGCTGCAACTGTTGTTTTACTTGAATGTGATATCAATGTTGTTGTTCTATTGTTTGAACATTTTGTCAAGTCATCATTCTTTAGAATGGTTGCAAATATGGATCTCTTCCAGTCAGTTGGCCATGTAGTTGGCTTCCAAATTTCCTAGCAAGTGAGTGCTTCCAGGGCTTCATAAACAAGAAATATTTTAGTAGGTATTCCATCAATTCCTGGAGCCTTGTTTTAGCTAATGCTTTCAGTGCAGTTTGTACTACTTCCTTCAGTATAACTATGTATTCTTTCTTTCTTTCCTTTTCTTCTTCTTTTTTTTTTACTTACTGGCATACAAGTGCCATATACTAATGATTTGGCTGTTAAGTCAAACTCTCTGAACAGATTTTCTCAACCCTAAAATTGGATATGATGAAAGTCCACCAAGAACGTAAGAGCACAAAGATTGATGGTATATACAAAGACTAAGCAGAATGAAATATTATTTTCACAAATGTCTACCCTATACAAAAAAGTGTTTCAATGGAGTCCGGACTCAGGGGTACCCTAAGCTTTTCCCCCATGTAAACACAGGCCATCAAGTCTTATTTGGTTAACAAAATGGAAATATCTAATTTACTTTGAACACCATTCATCAAACAAACTCTTAGGAAAAATCCCATGTTAAGTATCTTCCAGATAAGTCTCCTAATTGTTCGGCTAACATGAAAACAGCAAATAAATTTAACCCTAAGAAGAAATAGAGTATATAGGGTGGTAGGGGCAGGAAGGATCATTCTAAAGAACACCATGCAAAATTAAACACAATGTAGCCTGAGAATCATGAGATATTAACTTTTCCTATAGAAAACTGTATCTCAAAGCACGTGGTCTTATGCTTTGTCCCAAATACATAAGTATTTACTATTGTTAGATACACAGAACTTTTCTAGTACCACAAGTAACTGATCATGCCCACATTAAATGGTCACAATTAAGAGGTGGCATTACAGGCAGATTTATTCCTTTTTAAGTTTATTTTTAAGCTTGAGTAAATGTCCTGCCAACCAAAAAACTGCGGTTGTGGTTTAGTGTGACCACTCCATCAGAAAGCCCTGGGTGGATCAGTTAGTGTCACTCTTGCAACGCTGTGCCACAAGGCCACCTGGATACCTATTATTTTAACAGTGAAGCAAGGAGGCGTCAGGCTGCCTCAATTAGAATCTCCGATCACTAATCGTCATCCGAACTGGAGTCATCCTCTTGGTCAAAGTTCAAGGACAGGGAAGCGGAGAATGGCAGCTACCCCAGTCAGCTGGCAGAGCTGTTCCCCAGACTTGAGAAGATCCTAACCGTGCCCGCGGTCTCTTTCACGCTGCCCACCAGCCTCACGTAGCCACTCCGCGTGGAAACGTCCTGGTGCCAGACGAGCTCATCACTGATGAACAAGGTGTCAATTTGCCATGGCCTCGTTGGCCTTTTCCACCTGCTTGAGTCCATAACAAGTTCGGTCAGGTTCACGCTGTTACAGTTTATAGAAGTCTTCCAAAGATTTCACTTCCCCGGCAGCTGAGTGTCTGAAGGGCGACTGGCTACAGCAGGGTCACAGACGGTCTCTTTCAGGGAGGATTGGTGTCCAGAAGAGGCATGTTCCTGTAGGAATTTGGACCGGTTTTCCAGCAGTAACTGGTTGTCAGTCTTCACTGCTTGCTGAAACCTGTAGTCGCAGAACTGCTCCCCCACAAAGCCCCGGACTGGCCACCAGGATGCACTTGACAACATGGAAGTGTCCGTGGTGCCAAGTGGCCTGGATCACCTGTTCATAGAAGCGCTCAAGGCGCGGTCATGCTGGGAGCAGTTGCCTCCCTGCTTCCTGGGGTGGTCACCTCCACTTTGGCCTGAGTTAGGGTCATGCGGGGAGTGACTAAGCAGATATGGGGGAGGCCTTCCTGCACAACCACGGCGGCCACGTGAGCGCTCCACGCTGGGTCACAGGCCTGCTCGATGCGCTCCAGGAACGCACTGTCCCATTGCTTGTTGGCCACGGTGACCTGGCGGTTGGGCTCCAGCTCGATGGTGTGGTACGCCCCCATCTCCTGCATGTTGGTGCCCTGGACGCGCAGCTGGCAGGCTTGCAGTCGAAGTCGATGGCCTCCACGCAGAGGGCGAGCGTCATGCGGACACGGTTGCTGCCACGCTGCCCGTGGAGGACTTGATCTTCCCCTTGCGGATGGCGGAGGCGCGCAGGGTGTCGCCCACCTGTACTTGATTGCAAGTGTGCCACATGTCACCTGGCCCGCATTGTCCTTCTCAATGTCCTTCCTCGCGAGCTACATGATAGCCAAAGGGGCTCCGGCTCACAAAAGAGCACGTCCCAGACCCGGAAAGGGACAGCGGAAGCGGAAGGGGACAGGGCGGGAAAGGACTATTCTAACTTTGACCTTGGCAGCCAGCGGAGCACTTTCCTGTTTGGTCTTGGCGCGACGCACCAAGGCGTGAGAAGCCATAGGGACGAAGACCGCACGCAGGGGCAGCGGCCGGGAAGGACCGGCGGCTGATGCAATCTTTCTATCTCCTTGGGATGCTTCCTGCATCCTTCCATATTTTGCCCATGGAATCTTTCAATATTGCAACCTGAGGCTTAATGTTTTCCCTTGCGTTCTTTCAGTTTAAGATAAGCTGAACACTTACCTCCTTTGTGATGCTTAATTCTTGGACTTTGTGGATTTCATGATATTTGAATTTGTCTACTCAAGCTGCCTTTTCTGTTCTGCTTTTACACTTCAGCATTTCTTTCATTTGCCACTCAGGAATTAGCAACCGGGTTTCAGAGTCGCTTCCAACATCTGCTTGGCTCTTTTCTTTCTTTTCTGTCTTTTTAAATGACCTTCTGCCTTTTCTATGAATGGTGTTCTTAATTTCATACCATATCTCATCAGGTCTTCTGTAATTAGTATTTAAGGAATTAAATGTGTTGTTAGATATTCTTGAAATTCTGGTGGCGTAGATTCAAGGTAATATGTTGCCTCTTGTGGACTTGCTTTCATTTTCTTCAACTTCAACCTGAACTTACAGGTGAGTGATTGATGGTCTACGCCACAGTCCACACCTAGCCTTGTTTTAGCTGCTGATACTGAGCTTCATTATTGTCTTTTCCCACCCAAGTAGTCCATTTGATTTATTCATATTCCTTTGCAAAAATCTACTTTTATAGTTGCCTTTTGTATGATTTAAAAATAGGTATTTGCTATGGAAAAGGTTTTGGTCTTGCAAGATTCTATCATGAGATCTCCACCTTCATATCTGTCACCAAGACCATCTTTTCCAATGACTAATTCTTCATCTGAGTAAACCAGAGGATCAGAGAAGTTGGGTTATATGAAAAGAATGTGCTATCAGGATTGTCGGAAGATTTATTAACAACCTTAGATATGCAGATAGCACAATCTCATATGCTGAAAATGAGAAGGTCTTGAAGCACATGCTGATGGAAATCAAGGACTGCAGCTTGTAATTTGGATTTCATCTCAATATTAAGAAAACAAAAATTCTCACACTGGACCAATATGTACCATCATGATAAATGCAGGGTGGGGGGGGCGTTTGAAATTGTCAAGAATTTAATCTTGTTTGGATCCATAGTCAATGCTCATGGAAGTATCAGTCAAGAGACCCAAGAATTCATTTCCTTGGGCAAATGTGCTGTACCTGAGACCTCTTTATAGTCTTGGTAAGGAAGCATGTCATTTGAGGACTAAAGTTCACCTGACCCAAGCCATGATATTGTTGTCCTTTAGAGATAAGATAATTAACTTCACGACAAATTATCTCATAGAATCCCTTGTTACAATCTCTGAACCATCGCAATTCCTCCTGTGTGTTACCACTTTTGCAACATGCAGACTCCAGTCTGATTGTCCCTGACGGTCATCTGAGTCACCATTTAAACAGGCAACTGATGAGAAGCACACATGATTATCCTGTAATATGCTCGTATGTTCCTCTCTCTACATTGATTAATTCTCCTTATGTGACCATCATAATTTGCATTATTTTTACTAATCAGTTAATATCAACTTATTTCCTCTGAAAAAGTTCCTTGATCAGTTGAAGTTAGAGTCCCACATGTGGTTGCCTTGGCAGGGCCAGACCAAATGATTTCTTTGGCCTTATGGCCTGTAAGTCAGAATGTCCCAAGCTCTGATCGAAAAGAAAAAAAATTATTTGAAATAAAATACCTTCAAAGCGGAGGGTCTCAAAAATAGAGGCAAGCCCTCACTAAAATGGACTGACATCATTGTTCCTACCATGGGCTTAAATGGAAGAACAATTGTGAGGATGTCATGTGAGGCTGGGCTGACTAGAAAAATAAAGCAATTGGCACTCATGTGGAAGAGAAAACTTTCTATCAAGAAGTAATTCTGCATCAATAAAACATGGCAGTTCAGTCCAGATCAAGTCCATAAATCCACTGAATTCCTTTTGATACTCACAGCACTTTCAAGGATGTAAAATGCAGAAATATCACAGGCAACGTATTGTGGATCCAGTGGCAGTGGATGCATCTCAATGCTGGTGCAGGTCTTTGTGTGGTCTCTCCAGCTCTGTGAGTATGTCTCCTCAACAAGAAGGTTAAGGAGAGAGAAAAGAGAGAGAGAGAGAGAGAGAGAGAGAGAGAGAGAGAGAGAGAGAGAGAGAGAGAGAGAGAGAGGCCTCTTTTGATGGCAGAATCAAGAGAGAGGAAGTTCCCAGAATCCTTGAATCTTCATGAGACGGCCATGCCCACAAGGAGGCATCATAAGGCTGTCACCTGATTGACAGGCCGGACTCCACTCCTTACTTATTTATCAAGTTGACATGAAATTACATAGCTACCACAGGCGGCAAAGGTTTTCCTGTTTTATGTATAGGTTTGCTATGAGTCAGAACTGACTCAAGGGCACCCAAGAACCACAAAGTTCTTCCTGTTTTATTTCCCACTTTTGCATATCAGTTGCCAATAATTATCAATGCATATTAATAGCATGTTTGATCAATTTAAAACTGAAAACATTGGTAGAATTATTCAATTTGTGTATCACTAGCTTTAAAGGTTAGTGCATTCATTTCTGTAATAGTTGTATTGACTTGAATTCATTTTATGCAGAGAGACATTATCCCATCACAGGCAGTATTATCCTTCAAGATAGATCTTGAAATGTCCTTTTAGATGGTGAATACAATATCATTCCTCTTGACTGTGTCATTTCCAACATAGTAAACCATATGATTTTCTGACTCAAAATAAAAAATTCCAATCCATTTCAACTCACAAACACCTAGAATTCTGATCTTATGTATCCCATTTCATTTTTAACAACTTCCAATTTTCTTAGGTTCGTGCTTTGCACATTCCAAGTTTCCATTAACTGATGTTTCGCAGTTATTTCTTCATATTTTGACTCATGCTTCACTAACAAATGAAGGTCCTCAAATAGTTTTTCCTTTGGTCTTTATTCAATCGATTTTATTATGATTTCACTATACTTTGAGAAGACAGTTATTCCTCAGATATACTTTGAGATATTTCTGACCCAAGCTAGAAGACTGATCTTTTGGCACTGTCTCTGGCAATATTCTGCTTCCGTTTGGTAGGCTTTCAGTATCTTAGAAAGCTTCTATGCTATCGAGAGGATTTTCAGTTGTTAATCCCTTTGAAGTGGGCAGCTGAGCCCTTCTTCATCGCCGTTTGTTCGTTTGCCAGTTTTGCTGAAACCTGTTCAGGCTTGGGTGACTCTGCAGTACTTGAAATACCAGTGACATGGTCTTTAGCATCCCAGCAACACATAAGCCATCACAGTATGACAAACGGACAGACAACTGGTTGATGTAAGAACAGAATACCAAAATAAATGAGAAGCATTTAGTTAATGTTTCCATATGCTTTATCTATGCCATAGGAAATAACTAGATATTAGTTCCAGCATGGAAACATAATATAAATAAAAATAACAATAACAGAGAGCACTTTTGTATCTAGAAACCATTGCCAATTCCTTTCCATCATATTTAAAGACAAAACTGAAATCCACATTGAGTGAAAGATTATCCCCCACTGTCTACTCTTCACCCCTTCTTTTACGCATATAGACCGAGAATGGTTAGAAAAGACTTTTTGTCAAATAATACCTACTATACTTGATGGTTCTACCACCTACCTTTAAAATTTATATAAACTCTATATTGGAATATGAATTGATCTTTCAAATGTTATTATTTGCTTTACAGGTTTCTTGCCTCAGGCCTTCTTTAAATCTAAAATCTCTATAGAGTCTTAAAGTGGATTAATTTGAAAATTCCAACTTTCATACTATATTTAGCTTTTTCCCCTTAGTGAAAACATTTTTCATTCATTACGTATATCTAAAGTTTTAAAATTATCATAATTGTGAGATGTTAAGATGCCTATCATGACAAGTCATTTTATTAAATAATATTTTTTCTTAGTGCAAGAATGACATATATATATTTCAACTCTGAAAGTTTACATTACCCCGCCTCATAAGAGATTAGAGCTTAGAAAGATTAAAAGGAAGCAATCTAATTTAATGGTTTGCAATTATAGTTGATGAAGAAAAGTGTTAATCAGGGTAAAATATCCTTCTTGTGGAAAAAAATATAAAGTCAAAGAAAATAAGATGAGACTTCTTGTATTCAATGTATTATTTCCTGTATTGACTCAGCAGCAATCAAGCAGACGTATGTTGAAGAGAGTATCTTACAAATGGAGTCCCATTCTAAAAGTGCACCTAGATTGTTTGAAAATTATGTCATGATGAAATGAATAAAGTATGAGGAAAGCTGTGTTGGTCGGGTAGACTAGAGAAACAAAGCCACAGACATACTCATGTGTATATAAAGGAAGTACTTTATATACAAGAGAAGTTGAATATTGAGAAAACATCCCAGCCCAGTCTAGATCAAGTCCACAAGTCTGATATTAGCCTATATGTCTGATACCAATCTACAATGTCCTCTTCAGACTCACGAAACCTATACAATGTCAACGAATACAGGAAGATCTCAGGCCAGTGGGTGTAAAGTCTTATGAATCCAATGGTGGTAGAAACAACTCGGCACTGGCAGGGGACTCCAAGTAGATCCTCCAATTCCCAGGGAACAGTGTCTATCAGTATCGTGCCATGTATTTTATCAATGGAGGATCTCCCAGTAAGCGAGGAGAGAGAGAGGTGTCTCCTGTCTCCAAGGAGGAAATACAGGAATTCCCAGAATGCTCAGGGGAAGGTCATGTCCACACAGAGGCCTCACTGGCTATAACCTGATTGACAGACTAGACTCTCCTTCTTCATCATTCTCAAGACATTTGCTCTCCACTGAAGCCCCTGGCATCAGGACCTAATTTTCCCCTTTCCCGCTCCAACTCCCTCATGAACCCTTGATAATTTATAAATTATTATTTTGTCATATCTTGCCCTGTCCAACATCTCCCTTCAAATCTCTTTCTTATACACATATGTGTGTCCATGGATTTGTTTCTCTAGTTTACCCAGACTAACACACTAAGTAATACTTAGTCTTAATCTTATTAGAGCCCCTTCAAAACAAACAAACAAAAGTGTTTTACTATGAAGGGGAAATAATTTTTTTCAAAAAGTTTTCATAAAATTCAAGTAAACAACTCTCCACATCACTGAAGCCTTACAAATTTACTGGCTTGTTCTTTCACATGAAACAACACTTTTAGATGAATTGTCTTGGGGAATGCTGGGAAACATGAAAGATGAGCACAGAGAGGAGAGTCAATTGAAAGAATGAAGAAAGTGGCAGCAGAAGACCTTAGCATCGATGCTGTAACTATTGAATGGAGATCTCACATGATTCACGGTTTTAATTATTAGTGAATGTCTTGACCTTAGCAAATGTCCCTCTGAATGTGTACCAAAATTATTACATGTGGATAATATTTCCATAATTAAAAAATAAAATTGAAACCAATGAAGATGGCTATGTGCAATGAACTATAACTAGGAATGAATCTTAGATTTTCAATATGATAGAAATATCAAGGTCTAATCCAAATGGGCTACTAAGGGGATCTGCTGGGCCAGTTAAATTCAAGACAGAGATGTCAGTGCAGAAGCTCATGGTACCTCGGAAGCTCTTTGGGACTCCAATGTGGTCATCCTAGTAGGATTCCTTGAGAGACACAAGATGATCATGAAGACTTATTATGAATAAATGTTAAGAAAATTGAAAATGCACCCAGGAAAAATTTAATGCCAAGTTATTATCACATTGTATTTTCAAAATTCAATGAACATTGAAAAGATATGAGACCTGAGTCCTTAGAGGAGACAAAAATTGGGGTTTTGTTGTATTATAAATCACAAGCACACAGAATTCCTTTGAGGAAGGCCTGAAGAGATGGAGACACGAACTTCATAAAGGCCTATACCTACATGGAGCTATATGAAGAAACGATAGCTTCACAGTGTGATGCTTTCTAAAATAAATTTTCGATAGTTTTATTTCAATATTTTGGACTTAGCTTTGAATTATCTGTATGTCCTCTGTGGATTTTTGTGGTTTGCTTGGTTTAAATTACCACCCTAATACAATAAAGGAACAAAACTCTCATAACCTGGGTCGGTACACCAGGTTCAGATCTCACTGCTAATTCCTTCAGTGAGTGAGGAAATGGCATTTTTGGTCTCTATGTTATTTCTTCTGCAAAATCACAGTCATAACATTTACCTTTTTCATTTCTTCTGGTTTGGGAAGACAGAATGATGCTCTACAGAAATTTTAGAACTCTCTCTCTTTCCTCTTAGAACCCTAGAAAGATTTTGGTATAGTAACAAGGGTCAATATGATGAAGTTTCCATCTTTTTGCATAATTACCATTCTAGACTTCAATAACTAAGGCAAGTATTGGAAAAACAGGAAAATAATTTACTACATTCTCCCCTCTAATAGTATACATTCTGCTGATTCTAGTGTTTTCTTTGTCAATTTTCCATTTATCATCCAATTGACCCAGTTTTCATATTAAATGAATTAAAGATGAGCTGGAAGCACATTCTCTAACTCTCCTTCCATAAGGAAGCGACTCCACTTCAGGAGTATATACAAGGACACGTGTCATTCCTCCCTACAACTAAATGTACTATTCCTCAATCCCGGCTTGGCATCCTCTCCAGCCAAGCATCATCGACCTTTGGCCATGTCCCAGGGTTAGAATGTCGTTCTTAACCAGCATACTCTCTCATTTGCTTTTGTTTTGTTTTCCCGTATAAATACCCCAAAAGTAAACTCATCGCCATCAAGTCAATGCCAACTCATAGCGACCCTATAGGGCAGGGTAGAACTGCCCAGGCGGTTCTGAGACTGGACCTCTTCACGGGCGTAGAGTGTCCCATTTTAGCACCGACAGTGGTGAACCGCTCGGAGTAGCTGATACTTTTGAACTGATCATTTATGATTAGCATCCCAATGCGTAATTATTAGGTCACCAGAACTCCCACGTAATTCGACAACGCTTAAACAAGTAGCCCTTAGTAAAAGGACGCTCACAAATGTTAACACCTCAAATGATCTTTTTGCCCTTTTTTAAACCATCAGCTGAATTGACTTCCACTGTAGATCTTGCTGCTATGAAATCCTGCTGCCATCCGGGGGTCATCAAATAAATGAATCCTCTTGTATCAGCCCACTCTAGCGCCTGGTTTGCTTCATGGTCATTGATGCAGCTCTCAGTTTTTCATTTCTGTGAATAAAACCTACCAACTCTTTGTTAGCTAAGCTTTCTTGGTTGACTGAATGCTACAATCATATTCCCAAAAGATGTTCAGAGGGGGATTGAAAGGGCTCAGAGTTGGAAACGGCAAATAAAATCAGTGGAGAGTGACAGACAAGCAATCCAGAGTCTGATTGCTTGTCCATATTTAAATATTGCAATGTAAAAATGTTAGTACTACCACAATCTAGCTACAATGTAGCCACTTCTTTGAGACATTCAGAAGCAATTGATGAAGTTGGTTGTGAGAAATATGGTTAGGAATAAAAAAGGCAAACTTGTTTGTAGTTCCATGAAATTTGAGATGCTATCTTTCCTTTATATTAAAATACGGAGATATACTTGATCTCTCAGAAGGCAAGTGAAACATATATCTGCAGTCATGCAGAATAAGAAAAATATGCAATAAATAATTAATATTTTAATTGAGCACTTTTGGTTGATGATTTAAACTCAAGGTTGACAGAAATTTTAAAATTAAGTTATCCTGTCGTATTATGTCCACCCTGTGTCTGTCAGTTTGCCATACTCTGGTGGCTTGTGTGTTGCTGTGAGGCTTAAGGCTATGTCATTGGCATTTCAAATGCCAGAAGGGTCACCAAAAGAGGACAGGTTTCAGCAGAACTTACAGACTAACGATAGATTCTGAATAACCTTGAGAAGGAGGATCATTCTGGAACACTACATTATAGCCATGTAGAACTTGTCCACGGGTCAAGAGACAGTTGCGCAGATGGAACGGAACTACTGCATGGTTTAAAATCAGGAAACAGGTGTGACAGGGTTATATCCTCTCACCATACTTATTCAATCTGCATGCTGAGGAGCTGGCTAATGTGAAGAAGCAATGGGGCATCAGGATTTGGGGATGATTTATGAACAACTTGAGATGTGCAGAGGACACCACCTTGTTGGTTGAAATTAGGGAGAACATGAAGCCCTTGCTGCTGCTGATCAAGAACTGCAGTCTACAGTATGGATTTCAACTCAATGTAAATATAACCCAAATCCTCATCACCTGTCCAAGAGGAAACATGATAAATGAAGAAAACCTTGAAAGTGTCAGGGATTTTGTCTGGTTGAATTCACAATTCATGTGCATGGAAGCCACGGTCCAGAGATCCAAAGACAAGTTGCATTTGGTAAATCTGCTACGCAAGACCTCTTTAGAGTAATGAAAATCAAGGGTGCTACTTTAAAAACTAAAGTACGCAGGACACAGTCATACTGTTTTTAGTTTCCTCATATGATATGAAATTTGGGCCAAGAATTACAGAAGACAAAAGAAGAATCAATGCACTTTGATTGTGATGCTGGAGAAGAAATTATAGGTACCACTGACTGCTAAAAATACAGACACTTCTGTCTCTGAAGTACACCCTGAGTGCTCCCTAGAGGCAAAGATGATGAGACCTCAACTTGCATACTTCGGCCATGTTGTCAGGGGACACTAGTGCCTGGAGACATATATCGTGTTTGATAAAGTGGAGGAGCAACCCCACCACCCAGGAGAAGGCCCTCAAGGAGGTATTTTGACACCACAGCTGCAACAAGGGGCTCAAGCACAGAAACAATTGTGAGGACGGCACAGGACCAGGCATTGTTTCAAGCTGTTCTCCACCACATCGCTGTGGGCTGGAACCAACCGAATGGCACCTAATGACAATAGCAATCATATCCTATTATGTGATTCCACTACTTTTGTCAGACATATTTAGTCAAATCTTTCTTGAAAAAAAGTATCTGTATTAACAATGGAAGATGTTTCTTTTGGAAATCCTTCCCATTTTCATAAATTTGGAAGTGATACATATCTATATTACCATGTATTCTTCTTTTACTCTTTGAGATTAGATGTAGCAATTCTAAAGTATACATTTTTATTTTAAGAAATATAAATAAGAAATAGTTGTAAAAATATGTCAAGAGGTAGGGGTGGGCACCCTCTGATCTTCTTTGATTGCAAAAGGGGATTGAAAACTCCAACTCAATATCATCCCAACTGTGATTCTTAGGACACAGGAGTCAGACATACTTTTATCCTTCTGACCATCATAATTCCCACAGTACTGTCTACATTTCTCCTGGGTTCAGGAGTTCAATGCAGTGACCACAAAGAACATACATATTGTCCTCATGCTTATAGGATTTGTTTGGAAGTTACAGGACACAATTCAGATAAGAAATGCTTCGAGTACAGTTCTTTATTCAGGACGGGCTCTTCTTGCCTGTTCCTGGAAGCAGGCCTCTCTCTGGCCCCTGGCCTCATTTCCTCCCTGCTCCAGCAATGTGGCAGAGCTCCTTTGTCACTGTCAATAAACGCTCAATGATTATTCTGTTCTGCCTTGAGCCTGAAAGTGTTCAACTCCAGCTCTGGGGATTAGCAAAACGAATATTCCAGATTAAGTACTTTGAGGTATTGCACTCAGTAAACTAGTCTTCTGCTAGAAGAGGCTCAATTTTCCTTGCTCTCTGGCTTGGGAAGCTCACTTATCTACCATGTGCTCCATGTCTGCAGCTGCTCCCATGCCTCTGATGTCACCTGCATCCAGGAGGCTCCTCCTGTAGGGACCTTAGGGCCCAAAGGATGTGAGCCATCCTCATCTCTTCTTTCTTGATGGTAGTGAGATCTCTTTCTGTTTTTCTGAAAAGGCTGAATTTATGTCCTGCAGTATGGCAAAGTTGACCCACTACATGAGAGTTCCACCTTTTTACAATCACAATTAGTTCTGCTGTGGAAAATCCCTTCAAAGAGAATATAATTCTATTAGCACCTTCCCGCACTTTCTCTCATCCAGGCACAGCAGGGAAGATGTCCTTTGGCAGACCCAAAGGTCTGGCTCACAGAGCCATGTCAAGTAATTTGCTGTACTGCAATGTGGCAAGAGCATCATTGTCACTTCAGGAAAAAATTGGTCAAGGTGAACAAAGTGTAAAGCATGACTCAAATTAATTATTAAATGTAGAATCGAAGAAGGTGCAATTTTCTCTATTTGCTCTCCCTAAATCTCTATTCTTCACTCTTACCCCCTAAAAACCATGATGATCTATTTGATGAGTATTATTTCAGTCTTTGTTTTTTGTACTTGAACACATACCCATGAATCCATAAAAATAAAATTCTACTTTGTTTTTCTTACACCTATATATATTTCTGTAATTATTGCTTTTTATTTTTTAAAATCTGATGTTTCCCAGTAATGACCTCTATAATAATGTTTAATTGACCAATTCATTTAATTTTTAAAACTTTTATATAATATCCCATTGGGTCAATGTATTGATAAATTTCTCTAGAGATGTGCACTTATTAGGTTTCCACTTTTTTTCTACCAAAGATAGTTTACTAAATATTGCCATACAAGTGGAATTTAGGGGCCAAACGAAGTAGCTTTACTTTCATCAGAAATTTTGAAAATCTATATAAACCCTACAGAATGTGAGAGTTCTTGTTATCTCAGATTGTTAAAAAATTACTCTTTTTCCCAATTGTATTGATGTGGTATAAGATTTCCTATTCTTTTAAATGATCAATGGAGTGGTTAGGAGTAGAGGAGGTTTTGTGGTGCTCTGGCTTAGACCTTTAGCGGTTCAAACCCACCAGCTACTCTGCAAAAGGAAGTAAAGACAAGGGACAGATCTAAAGTGTTGAAAACCATGCAGAATCACGATGAGTCAAAAGCAACTCAATGCAAGTGGATTTGATAATAAAAATTTTTTATTATCAGTTTAGAGTAAAGCTGTATTTACTTCCCTAATGATATTGTTCTCATATAAAATATTAGTATGTGTTGCTCATATCAGGGGATGCGATATCTCTTTAATCCAGGGAAATTAGCTCTATAATTTTATATCAATTCTTAATTTTAGGCAATGTGAATAGCATTCCCTTCTATCACTTGATTAATTTCAGTAGTAAATTTATTTTTAATTCTGTATAATCAAGTTTACGGCTCTATTCTTTTATGTGCTGCCTTTTCTGTGTTTTAAAAATTATTTTCCTCAAATACGATCATTTATCCATATTTTATTTTATATTTTCTTACTCACGAGTTTTTATTCAATCCTCAATAGTTAAGCTATATCATTTCAATTTTACTTTCAGCATGGAAAGCATTCATTAAACAACTATCCACATAACAGTCTTTATGTAGAAAATTGTCACTTTCCCTTGAGTTTTATTTCTTATAAACTTACTTCACACTCCCAGTTTCTGCAAACTTCTTGAGCACGTTTATTTTTCAGACCAATAAGTCTCACCAAAAAGTTTCCTCCTTCTTGTGTATCTGTATATAAATATAGCAAAATGGAACTTTACAGAAGAAAATAGGTTATGATTGATTTCTTCCAAAGTGGAGCAAATGGGCTCCTCCTTTGCTCCAGATAGTGTATTGCTCTTGATGCAGGCAGTGTTCCAGTAAATATCAGGAGGCACATGACACTCTGGGACTCGAAAGAGCTTCTGAAAATATAAGTGCTTTTGTCCTGTTCTAGGATCTACTACTAACACATTCCTATTCTGGCTGTGAAGTTAACTGGAGTTTAATATCCTTCGCTTTCCAAACCTCTGTTTTAACCCTTTGGGCACAAGCTTTTAAGCCTGATGTACTTTTGTTAAATTTTGATCTTATGATCTGTCATTTGACAATTGTCCCATTTTACAAGGTATGTGAATCAGAGATAGATAGATAGATAGATAGAGAGAGAGAGAGAGAGAGAGAGAGAGAGAGAGAGAGAGAGAGAGAGAATGAATGAATTTCATTAGTACCCTAGTATGCCATGTCGTATATTCTGGAACAGGTCTGGGGATTGCAATGTCTATTTAATACTATGGTAAGTTGCACTAGCAGTACTGTTGTGTAAGTGCTGGGCACTGAAAACCCACTAGTTTCTCATGGGAAGAAGACAAAGCTGTGTGCTCCAGGAAAGAAGAAAGCAGCAACAACAAAAGGCCTTTCTACTGAGTTATATGTGTCTCTGTGAGTCAGTACTGACTCAATGAAAGTAAGGTTTAGTTTTGATTATGGTTTTGGGGTGGGTTGATATTGACTCTATAGCACTGCGTTTGATATTTGTTTTTTGTTTCTTATGAAGCTTATGTGTACTATATGTAAAACAATGCACAGTGTCATATTGGAAATGCATAACTGAAAAAAGTTCTTTTCCTTCATCTAGATATGCAAGGCTGTGTGTGTGTGTGTGTGCACACGCTTTCATTTAGTTGATGAGTAGATGAATTATTGTTTGCTACTCACTCTTTTTCCTTTCTTTTTGCCTCCTACCTTCACGGCTTACTGGTATCTCCGAGTTCTAAGGGTATTTTTTGTTGCTATCTCCTCTGGATTTGATACCAGGTTTTCCTCTTACTGTCCCACGAGGATAGGTCCCATGAGAGTTGGTCTGCCGTCCCTCATACCCCTGCTTATCACCCCGAGGGAAACAGATCACAGCATATCTAAAAGCTGAGACACCAATAAAACACAAACAAACAAATGCTCTGCCATGGAGTCTATTCTGACTCCAAATGACCTATGGACAGAGTAGAACTGCCTCTGGGTTTCTGAGATCCTAAATCTTTAAAGGGTCAGAAAGCCTCTCCCTCTCCCTCAGAGTCACTGCTGGGCTCGACGTGCTGACCTCATGGTTAGCAGAAAACCTCATAGAGCAGCACATTACCGTGTCTGCTAACAGGGCTCCTAATGCATCTGAGCGATCATTGTTCCATAATTAACTAATAGATATCATTAATTACAGCTCCATACCCTTTTTGAAATGAGTAGCGTAGAAGATTAATTAAATTGTAGGGGTTGAGGTGAAGATACACACAGGAGGGTAAAGCAAAAATACTGCTATAAAATGATGGAAATTTTATATTAAAGCGCAACATTTTAAACTACTGCTTCTTGACATATTCTTCATCTATGTCTATACACTTCTAAAGATGGTCTTTCCATCTCTCTCGCCTTTCCCTAAAGTACTCTCTTTGATTTCAATGCTGTCAAAACAGCTGTTTAGCAGCCCCGGGGGACTCAACTGCGCTTCTTTCAAATATTCTTTGATTTGGGAGAACAAAGGAAGTCTGAAGAGATGCTATCAGAGCTGTAAGGTGTACAGGGTAAAGCATCTCAACAAAATTCTCATAGGATAACTTTTGGTACCCCGGAAGAATGAACTGGTGCACTATTGTAATAGGAAAAAAAAAGTTATTTGGCACAATTTCCCCTCCCCCCCCCCAATGAAGTTCTGAAATTGTCTTCAGAATTACATAAAAATTTTTTACCTCTTGGGCATGAACAAATCACCAAAGATTTTGGCAAATCCATGAAAGTAGTTGCCATACCTTCTGAGCTATTCTCTCTCTCGTGAAGTTGGCAGAGCCAGTATAATATCTCAAAAGCCATAGTTTTGATTAAGTCTTTTATGAAGGCACTCTAATCAGACTAAGACACACATATTATGGAAAGAACTTGCCTCGAGTGATCCACTGGATTCAGAAATATGTGCAAATACATTTTGTTTGAAATGAATCTGTATTTGCATGAACTAGAACCAAGTCTGTCTCTCTGTGTATTTTTACTCCCTCTCTCTATATGCACATATACATATATGTATATGTATATACACATATAAGCACATTGCATATATGTATTTATATATATACTACATATATACATTTTACTCCATATATGTGTGTGAAATAAACATATAAACTGGGGTAATCTTATAAGGGCAATTCTAGCCTATCCTATAAGATCACTACGAGTCAGCATGGGCTTGACAGCTTTGACTTTGCTACAGACAGGAAGCACACATGTGTACTAGGGTAACAGTCAGAAACATCCCTGCTGCATCCCACATGAACCTTAACAGACACTAGCGATTTCAGTGCCGAGTGCTCTTACTCAGAATCCGAGTGAAAGACGCAGGCACAGCATTTCTAAGTCCGATTGCGGTTTCAGTAGGAGCGGTGCCTGGGACTGTCTGAAGACCTCTGTTAGGTGTATCAGGATAAGAAATGCATCGCCACAGGGCCACCATACCCTGACCCTCCCCACAACGAGCAAGGGGGATAAAAGCATAGCGCAATTCCGAAGGACTTGAGAAGTGAGTGCTTAAGATTGTCATTTGTGGATCTTCGCGGCGGACCCGAAGATGCAAGAACAAAAATCGGCATCTTTCAACCTAATTGGCCTCTCACCCTCAAGGGTGTTTATTGAATTATCTGCTCTGCTGACATATTTAGACAGTGCTGGCACCCGTTTTTGAAAGGTAGCTTTAGTCTCACAAAGATCATGCAACACTGTCCTTGGACAAAGTGTCTGTCAAAGTATTGAGAACAATACAACAAAAGGGGCCAAGTGCCATTTAGCGCTGTCTTCTAGGACTTCATTTGTATTTCTCAGGTGTGTTTATGCTGTCAAGTGTAACAGAAGGGACATTTATTTTTAACAATTTTATTAAAAATTTGATTAAAATATATACATACACACATTGATACATATTTCATAGTGGACACAACAATGTAGAACGGATTTGTAAATCAATTTTTAAGTACGTGATTACTCTTTGATTTTGACTTCTTAGAAGACATTTCTGAATTTCACTCTCATGAAATTAAATGTACAGTTGTGCTTTATACGATTGATGTATGTATATGTATGGATTGTGATAAGACTTGTATAAGCCCCTAATAAAATGTTTTAAAAAGTATATATATCACATAACTGCTTTCATTTAAAGAGCAATGACTTTATTAATTCTGTCTGATATTTTTGTTCTCAGTTTTAGAGTTGATTCTTTAATTGATGGCTAATGTCATTATTAAAGTCTGTTCATATGTCAAAAATATTTTGGTAGAATTGAGATAAGGGTATGTCTCTGAAAATATGTGGCTGATGCAGTAGCAACTGATTATAAATGTTACTTCAGTTTCCCCTGTGCTCCAAGGCCACGTTTTTTGGTCTTTTTTTATACTTACTATCTATTCAACAAGCTATCTTATCCTTATTATATGACTAAACTGCAAAGGCAATTATAATAGGTTGGAAGAACACCATCAGTACAAGGATACTTGACTGAGTTTCTCATTCATTTATTTAATTACACATATAATTACTTAGTTAGCATATCCAGTATATCAATATGTATCATGGATGAAACAAGTGAATATATATTCCACATGTGTGGAATATAAATCTTAAAATCCCAGAAATGAGTTATTGGAGTAGACAGACATACACACACACACCAATTATTTATGTGAGGGTGTGTCAAAAAGTATTGCTACACGGTCATATCGATCTTCATATAAATAAATAGCAGACTGTGGCAGTACTGTTTCCTGACATGTCCTCTATTTAGGTCTATTCGGTGCTGAAGCAAGTGTTTCTGTCTCTCTAACCTTCACTCAAATTATTCATTTGGTGCTTTTTTGATTGATATTACATCGAAAGATCACTGACTTCCTCAAAAGACACAAATGGTGATCCTTTAAATGTTCTTTGACTTTACAGTACAACAACAAACACTCTGAAGGGACAGTATCAGGGCTATTTGGTGCCTGGAATCAGGTTTTCAAGTGAAATCACACAGTCATGATGCCCTCAAATAGTGAACAGATGCATTAGCAGGACGGGAAAATAGTATTTGACAAAATGTCTATGTTGTTTTTGCAATAATTTTTCAGTTTTCTTAAAACTTTTTTCTCCCATTAATCATTTATTTATTGACTAAATACATTTTGGGGGACTCATATCTCTTATCACAATCCATACATTCATTTATTGTGCCAAGCACAATTGTACATATGTGGCCATCATCATTTTCAAAGTATTTTCTTTCTACTTGAGCCCTTGGTATCAGGTCATTTGCCCCCTCCTTCTCCTGCCCTTCCTTCCTTATGAACCCATGATAAGTTATAGATTATTACATTCATATCTTACATAATCCTCTGTCATTCTTAACCCGTTTTTCGGTTGTTTGTTCCCCTGGGAGGGGGTTATATATTGATCCTTTCTCCCCCTACCTTCTCCTTATCCTCAAGCAATTATTATAAACTACTTTATAGGCTGAAAGAAGATGGGGTCTATCACTCAAACTTCATTAGATTCCATATTTAGTTAATAATAATAGAGGTCAAGGTCAATTTAGTTACAATAGAGGTCAAGCCTTCTGATACCATTATATATTTCTTTACACTATATCTTATTTTAAAATGTACGTTCCTTTTTTGTTCACATATAAAACAGTCCAAACACAACATAAACACACAAACACACATATGCCATCTATCCAAATAAATGTAAGTAGAATAGAAAACTAGTTAAATTCATTTGCCTTGCTTCGTCTCTTTATGCTTCAAAGACTAATGTCTCTATAGCCCTTCACGCACACTCAGACATAGCAATGTTGTTGAGATGTTAACTTTCTACAATGAATTCCCAGAACATTTTCAGATGGGACATTCCTAGGGAAAGTATTATTTTGTCAGAAAGTATATATCACAGTGACATTTCTGAGTAAGGAAAACAATAATGAGCTTTGTGTCTTACAAAATCTATAATCAATGAGGGACAGAACTTATGTCTGGAATGCCACTGTGTTATATGAAGGGGTCATACAGGCAGGTATACTCCAAAAACTGGAAAAAAGCTCCACTGGGCAGAGCTTTTGTAATACACATTTTTCCCACGAGGAGAGCATCAACTTGCTCAGAGTTAGCGCTCCTAGTGGTGTCACCTAGGAAGGACCTCTAGTCACAGTGAACTTTTACATAAAAGCAGTTTCGCTCAAGCCTCATGTTTTGTGATTGCCGATTTAAGAGAACAGCTGTGTCTGTGAAATTTTGTTTCCTATTCTGGAAAAATGTCACATGAAGTGTTGTGATGTTGAACACAACTTACAAGGACAGTGCTATGGGAAAAGTAAGTGTACGAGTGGTTTTCTCATTTCAAAAAGGTGAAATGTTGATTAAAGACAAACCTTGTTCTGGGCATCTGTCTACTTCCTGAAAGAACGAAAACGGCGACTTAAGTAGTGCATTTGGAGTTCATTCCACTATATCAGAATGTTAATCAAGCTTCCTATTTAAAGGGTCTGAAAATATTGTGTGACAGCAGATCGGGAATTGGTATTGCCACCAAGACGATACACCTGCTCTTTCAGCCATCTCTCTGTGCTAATTTTTAGCTAAAACCAACGTGCTTCCCTTGCCCGACACACCTTACTCACCTGACCACGCTCCATGAGCCCACGTTTTGTGTCTGTGAACGAAGAGGGACATGAAAGGACAACAAGTTGACAAGATGTAGACGACGTGAAGAAAAAAATGAGAAAGGTGCTGTCAGCCATCCCAACAGACGAGTTTGGAAAATGTTTCCAAGAATGGAATCGCAGATTTGACAAATATATGAAGTGTCATGGAGATTACTTTGATGTTGATAAGGTTTTGTAAAAATATAAATTAAATACATAACTTTGAAAGAAAAAATCCTGTTCTGGGTGTGTACACCCTCATGTAAATGACCTGTAACCAATCGGAAGGGGCAGATCATATTCAGCTATGTCAGATTTCAGACACTTGTATAGACAGGAACTGAAATCCTGGGAGAACTCCTAACAAACCTATCCAGTAAATGATGCTATCAGAAATGTGCTAAACCAAGAGAAACCCATTCTACTCTTTCATTTAACTCCTTTGGGGTCTTGGGTGACTGAATGACAAAATCTTATTTATATTATTTTGATAGAATACAATTGAGATTTTGTTTCTCTGGTGAAATTAATACTATTTTAAAATTTTTAATTGCTTAATTTATGTACTCAGTACAGTGGGACAACATTGAAAATATTTGTAGGGATTTTTTCTTTCTTTGTTTGTTTTTCCTACTCCTCGTTTATTTCTACAACCTCTCTCTTCCTTTCTATGTGCCTCTCCCCTTCCACCCCTGTTCTTCTCCATGACACTCTAGTTCTACTTTAGTGTATTTTTAACAAAGCAGGAAGAAATATCAAAATATTTCTCTGTATTGACTAGTAAATTTTAGATGGTAAATATACAGAATACTCAGGATCAAGTGACTAAAATTTACTATAGAGAGGACATTTTATTTTTGCTAGAGAACTTTTGCAAAATTGACCTTACAATATATTTGATGATTTTTAAATGTATCTTTTATTAATGGTTACTTTAAAATTATAAGCATTTTAAAATCTACTTTCATATCAAAACAATGTGTCTTGGTTGAGATTTTATGTCAAGTTGACTGGGACTGGATTTTCTGTTATTTGGCATGTAAGATTTAATAATGGCCTCATGATGATAGACATCTAGCATATTGCAATTCTCAAGGATATGATTGCTTCCAGTATAAATGGAGAGGAGTCCCAGGAGAATAGTAGTCATGCATTGAGCTAACAACCTCAAGGGCAGCAATTCAAAACCACCAGCTTCTCATTGGGAGATCACGGACTCAGAAACCCACAGTGCAGTTCTACGTGGTCCTGGAGGATGGGTGGCTATGCGTCAGAATCCCCTCTTTGTCACTGGGTATGTATAAGTGAACACTATGAAAAACTTGCTTGTTATATGCTAGGTCTATATGTGGCTTTTGGTTCACCTGACCCGGATTCTTTGGTGTAGACCCAGTGACCTCATGATCCTGCAAGTCATACGATGCCTGTCATGTTATTTGTTAACCATGGATTCATTCGCCACCCTAGCCCAAGATCTGTTTTCTGAACTGCTGATTTGGGATTCGCCAGCTCTTGCCGATAAATTAATCAGTCAACAGATGCTTGCAACCTGACCTCATGAACTTGAAACCTGCACACCTCTACAATGGTGTGAGCCATGTGTTTGACATAAACGTCTCTGAATTCTGGTATGCATATGTAAGTTTTACCAATGCTGCTTCTGTCGAGAACATCTCCTAAAACATTTGGTAACAAAAAAGGTTCCCCAAAACACCCATAATTATAAAGATGAGGTTTCTAAACTGGTCCTCAAGTCTGACTAGTTTTAAAGACACTGATAACTATGCATCCATTTATAAAAAGGGTTTCCATAGTCCATTTGTGTCTGAAAGTTACACCCAAATGTTCATCACTAGTGAACCTGCTGGCATTTAAAATACCAGTGACCAAGCTTCCAGACTATAGCAGTATGCAAGTCACCACAACATGACAAATGGAAAGACAAGTGGCTGTGCCAGATTAAAAAGAAGGAATGGACTGTCCACTTCAGAGGCACCAGCCTCATTCTTGTCAACAGACAGCACCAAGAGGAGCCGCATTCCCAAACAATTGTTTTTGCCCTTGTGGGAGCTGCTCACAGACTAAGAGACAGTTCTTTGAACGGAACAAAGAAATACCATGTGTCTTCAGCTCAGGAAGGCTGTGCACAAGGACTTTATACCTTCACCAATCTATTCAATCTGTATGCTAAATGACTAATATGAGGAGAACTATCTGAAGAAGGTGACATCAAGATTGGAGGAAGACTTATTAACAATTAACAATCAGATGTCACAGTCTTGCTTGCTGAGAGCAGTGAAAATCAGCAGCACTTGTTGATGAAGTTGAAGGACTACACGCTCTAGGATAGATTGAAATTCAATGAAAAAATAAAATCCCCACAACCGTAACAATAGGTGACATCACGATAAAGGGAGGAAACTTTGAAGCCATGGATTTGCCTTCATCGCATTCACAGTCAGTGTCCATGGAAGCAGCGGGCAAGCAACTCACTGACATGTTACCTGGGCACACCTGCTGCAGCAGAACTCTACCTGATTGAAGAGCAGAGGCTTCCCTGTAAGGATTAAGTAGTTAGCCTGACCTCATATGCATGTGAAATTTGACTTTGAATCAGGAAGACAAATGGACAATGGGTCCCTAATAGACATTAAATCACTCTTTTCGACAGCACCACCCCTTCCATCAGCAGAAATTACTTCATCTTTGACTGATAGTATCAGAAAAGAATGATCTTTTCTGCCTACATTTTATGAGACTTAACCCAACTGTGTCTGCGAGTGCAGCACCTGGGCATCGCCTGAGGCACCCGCTGAGGCAAATGCATTAGAAGATTTTCCCACACCGCCCATGTTTGCTTGTAAATTTCCCATGCACCCCTAGAGGTAAAGGGATCCAGCAAGAGGCTTACTCTACTGAAAAAAAAATACTCCTTGATTTTCCTAATATATACAAACATAAACCTAAAGAATATGAATTGCAATTGTTATCAAAGCTGTGAAATAACAGTCAAAAGAACATGGTGTTGGATCAGTCTGTAGTTATGGGCCCATTAATTACAGATATTCATTCAATGATACAGCTTGAGAATTGAACAAGTGATTTAATAAGGCAAGTAAGGGATGGATTTCACTACTTTAAGGTGAAATATCAGGAGTGCCCTGCTGTATTGTGAAAGAAGGTTTCCAAAGGCTTAGAGACACTGGCATGTAACAGTGGCTTTATCCGGAGAGAATCAAAGCTTTAGATATATGTGCATAGGGTTCAGAAGCAAACACTTTTTACTAGAACGAGGGTGAGCACATTGGCGATGGGAACTCCAGCATCATTGAAGGCATCTGTGAATGCTATGTAATGTAAAGAGTTTGGACATCTGAGACGGCTTTCATTGGATGAAGACACCTGTCTATAATGGATATGTTTTCACCCAGTGGTGGTTCAGAGCCAAGTGGCAGGGATCAGGGATCAGTCATCAAATAACAAAAACTTCATAGCATTGTGAATGAGGGGAAGTGCAGAGTGGGGACCCAGGGCCTATATGTGGACAATTAGACATCCCCTTGCAGAAGGGTCACGGGGAGGAGATAAGCCAGTCAGGGTGCAGTGTAGCAACGATGAAATATCCAATTTTCCTCTAGTCCTTGAATGCTTCCACGCCCCCACTATCATGATCCCAATTCTACCATAAAATCCGGCTGGACCAGAGGATGTACTCTGGCAAAGATAGGAACTGGAAACACAGGGAATCCAGGACAGATGAACTCCTCAGGACCAGGGGCAAGAGTGGTAATACTGGGAGGGTGGAGGGAAGGTGAGGGAGAAAGGGAGAACCAATTGCAAGGATCTACATATAACCTCCTCCCTGGGGGACAGACAGCAGAGAAGTGGGTGAAGGGAGACATTAGACGTTGTAAGATATGACAAAATAATAATAATTTATAAATCATCAAGGGTTCATGGGGGAAGGGGGAGCTGGGAGGGAGGTAAAAATTATGAGCGAATACCAGGCGCTCAAGTAGAAAGCAAATGTTCTGAGAATGAAGACAGAAACAAATGTACTAAAGTGCTTGGCACAGTGAACATATGTGTGGATTATGATAAGAGTTGTACAAGCCCTCAATAATTTAATTTTTAAAAAGAGCCAATTGGCATCATTGAATTGATAAAGACAAGTGATGAGTGGTTACCCTAATGGACATTTCAGATAAAGTAGCAATCATAATAGTCTGACTCAAATGGATTTTTGATGTTGGTCACTTAGGCTGGGGGTCTCCAGGAGCAAAATAGATGGGGAACTTACTCAATATATACTTGATCTATACCAATGGAAGAATTCTAGGTCAAGTGACTGATAGAAAATCATAGCTCCTTAATCAGTTCCCAGATTTTCGTTAATTTATATAACCCCAGTTCCTTGAATGAAGGGGAAGCCAGGTCCCATTAAGGATGAACACCACAGCTGCACCCAAAACATATACCATTAGTCTTTGACATTGAGTTCCCCTGAGACATAAATCTATGGTCTATTACAAGGTTGACTGTTCATTGTGAAAAATAATATAATCAGATACTTTGGGACTACTCTGCACTGGTTGTGCAGTGAAACTGAATTCAGGATGCCTAATCAACACTGGGGTTCATTACTCAGTGTCGGAGTGTATCGAAGTCAAATTATTACTTTATTTGTAAACAGTTTCATTGGCACATAATCCATATGCCATACATATGGTTCAATAGTGCAATCATATCAAGAAGAGTTGTACAATACTTACCAAAATTAATTTTAAATATCTTATTTCTGTACTCATTGTTATTAGGTGACTATTTTCTCCCAACCTCCCTGCTCATACCCATAGATTTACCTACCCTGAGTTTCATATGTCTAAAAACATTTAAAAACCACAACAAAAAAAGAAGAGTAACAAACAAACTTCAGTCTAAAAGAAAGTAGAAAATATTAAAAACTAGAACAACTTTAAACCATGTCAAGAGAGAGCTAAAATAGACTATTGTATTTAACCTTACTATATCTACAGTAGTCGTCTTTACAATGCGCTGTGTCTGATAACCCTGCTATTCACATTCCTTGATGATGGATGGAGGGGATTCTCCAGAGACTTCTTCATCTCTGTCTGTCTCAAGTCTACAAATGAGTTGTGGGCTTCCACTGTTGTCTGTAGCCTTCTGAAAAACAGGTGCTACGATTTAAACTCTGATATTATTCCCTCCTTCAGATTTGGATAATAAGTTTCTCACACATTGATCACACAGGCCGGTGTGCTTTTTTCCATGAGACTTAGTTGATACCTCACTTAGATGGCTGCTTATTTCAAGATAAGAATTTAGCTGAAAACTGAGCACCATGTAGATTCTTCACCACAATGTGGTGTAATACCTATAACTTCAGTGGTCTCTTCGTGGAGGTAAGCATCAAGCTGGGCCATGCTATAAGAACTAATTGTTCTTGGATAGGGGCTAGAATTAAGTGCAAGCCCCAATTCCATTCATATACATCTGGCTTATATATGACTCTGGTTCACCTTAGAGACATCATTGTCATTTTATATTAGACAGCATTATCAATCATCTCCCTGGAACATACGTAATTCTATTGATGGTGTCATTAATTTAGCCAATGGTATAGAATTTAAAACACAAGTGAGAAATGAAAAATTTTATAAGTATAGGCTCACTATGAACAGCAATGCATGAATAATGATGTGTGCAGATTAAATTCTTAAGCGACTATTCACTATTTACATAAAAATAACAGGTTGGTGACAGGGGAAAACTTTCAATAACATTATAACTGACAGTGGGAAAACCATGCCTGCCAGAGTAATACATAGCATAATAAGGCAAAGGGCATTAAAATAAAAAGTAGATAGTTGTCCTAGCCCACCTTTCATCTCTCATCCTGAAGGCAAAAGATCCAAACCAAAGTTCAATCAATGCCTATTGCATACCGTTTCTCTGACATTCATCTGCTACTTCTTACACAACGGAGTTTCAGCCTTAAATCTAAGGGCTACAGGTGAGTTTGAAGTAGAACCCAAATCAATTGTTGGGATTTCCCCCTTGAGTCCTTCTGGTATGGCCTGTGAAGGATATTGTGCCTAGAGGTCAAATTATTAATGGAGTCTTAACTCAGCCCTGTAGTGCACCTAGTAGGTTCTCAAATCCATCCAGTTGTGATTTCCAAGTTCCCAAATGCATAATTGGAATGAACGTACTCAACAAATGGCACAACCAGCCCCCGTGGATCCCTGACATATCTAAGAACGGCTACTGTAGTAGGAAATGCCAGTGGAAGCAATTGCAACTTCGTCTACCTGGGGAAATGTGAAGCCTACGGCTTTGGGAGAATTCTTTATGAATTGAGGATAAGGAAGAGAACACTTATGCTTGGTTGATAGACACATCAACGTGAGATGCAAGCACCACTCCAAATGGGACCACAGCTCCAAAACAGCTTATTTTTAGGATGTCTCAGAAGGATGCTGTCGAAGGCAACCCTGCCCAATGAGCAGAACTGCAAGCAGTGTCTTGGTGGCTCAGTTTACTTTGAGGGGATGATGACCAAATGTGTGAATGTCTATTGATTCACAGCCTGTGGCTAATGTTCTGACTGGATGATCAGGGAATTGGATGGAACATGTTGGGAAAATGGTGACAAGACGGTGTGGGGGAGAGATTTGTTGATTAATTCCCTCAACAGGCTTTAAAAAGGGAAGATATTATTTCCATTTAAATGCTCACCAAAGGGTTATCTCACAGAAGAGAACGTTAACAAGTTAGTGGACAGGATGAGATGTCTGTGGAAACTAGTGATTCTCTTTCTCCAAAGACTTCTGTCATTGTCCCATTGATGCACGGACACAGTGGTCGTGGTGACAGGATGGAGGTGGTGCAGAAGTTCAGCTACACTCATCAAAATGGCCTTGATTATTACTGCTGCTGAGTTCCCAAGCTGGTCTGTCAGCAGCCAAGACCAACACTGACTTAATTATATGGGACCATACTCAGGGAGATTAACCAAAAATATCTGTTTACAGGTTGATTACCTTGAACCACTCCCATCCAGGAAAAGGCAATATTTAGTTCTTTTCAGAATAGACCTTCTGGATAGTGATTCGCCTTCCCTGCATGCAATGGTTCTGCTGAAAACAACCATTAATGAATTTATAGAATGCCTTACCTACCATCATAGTATTGCCTACAAAATTGCCTCAGATCAATGGACTCACATTATAGCAAATGAAGTGTGGCTATAGACCTATGTTCATGGGATTAATACATATTTCCATATTCCCCATCATCCTGAAGCAATTGGCTTCATATAACAATGGAATAGCATTCTAGAGACAAAATATACTTCTAAATGGTTATACCTTTCAAGGTTAGTGCAATGTTTACTGATAGCCTCATTTATACTAAACCAGTGTCAAGTATATGCGGTATAATTCTCTAATGGCCAGGAGTAACACGTCCAGAAGTCAATGAGCAGAACCAGAAGTGGCTCTACTCACTATCACTTCCAATGACCCACTCTCCACATTTTTGCTTCTTGTCTCAAGGACCCTATATTATTCTATCTGCAAGTTACATTTCCATACAGACAAAATTTCCACTTAGAGACAAAACATTCATTTTATTGAACTAAAGTTTAGAACGCCTTCCTGTCACTTGGGTTTCCTATGCTTTTGCATCAACAGGAAAAGAAAGATTTATTGTATTGGGTAATATTACCGATCTTGATGATGACCAAAGGGAGATCAGATCCATATTTCTGAATGGTTGTATGTCTAGAATCCAGGAGATTCCTGAGAATGTCTCGTAGTCTGGCCATTTCTTGTGATTAAAGTTCATAGTAAATTGCAGCAACTTATTTATGACATGGCATCTCTACTAATGAGCCAGATACTTCAGAAATGAAGTTCCATCTACTGAAAAGCCAAGACTAGTTTAGGTGCTTGCTGAAGGCAGAGGGAATACCGAGTGGGTGTAGAAAGAAGATACTTTAGAATGTTTTCTGTGGCATTTTGATCAGCTTTGGAAACAAGGGCTGCAATTTTTATGTACATGTGAAATAAATGTGTTTTGCCCACTTATACAAAATAAGTTGTAAACAAATTTGGTGAGTTTGGGATTGTGCATGTGTTAGTTATATCATGTTAGGTGCAAATATAACTATTATTATCCTAATTTAGATATAACATATGGTTTAAGAAGATGTGTACAGGTGTCAAATTAACCTGGAGAGGAATGTAATTATTAAAATTGAATGTCAATATGGCTGGGCCAGGATTCTCAGTGGTTTGACCATTTAGATGTAGTATGTATCGTATGTTCTCATACAATGCAAGCTTGCTTGATTTTCCTTTGTTCAGTATGAATCCTGCCTCTGGTTTGCCATCTGACCCCTGGTTTCTTTGGATTTGAGCCTTCAGCCAATTGTACTTCCTACTGATTCTGGGAATCATCATCCAGTATAAAGTCTAGCTTGTATCCAGACCTGCTGACCTTGGCTCCATCAGCCCCTGCTGATGTGAATCAAGAGAAGATTTTAGTTTGAAATCTGACCCAAGCGCTGTACAACCTGGTGAGTCATCTACCTGATATAAACCTCTCTAAATTGACAGTTCAGCAGCTCATCCAGCACAGCTAAGGAACCATTCAGAGTAGATTCACTCTGTGACACATGGGTTTACCATGAGTCAGAATTGACTCCAGGGCAAGTGATTCAGGTATTCTTAGGTTTTTGATATGTTTGTATACATTATACATTAGGTTTGTGATGTATTTGTAAACATTAATTTAAATATACATGCATAAATTATGTATAGTTAATTGATGTTAATAAAATGTCTAAAACATGGATATAAAATGTTTATAAAAATAGCATGCCTAAGAAAACAGATTATAATAATATGGTAAATAAATTACCAGAATTTGTCAGAAAAAAACAAATATGTGAATTATAAGTATATAATGTATATAAATAGACTAAGGACTAATTATTCTCATAAATCAGGTGAGACATTTTAAATAATGTACTTAATCAGTAGCAAGGTCAATGCTATGCTAAATATTAGAAAATATTTTACAGTAATTATATCATTCATCAGCTACTTCAGACCTTGGGTCACATAGCAGTAGAAATATACGGTACTGCTTATCGGTAATATAGAAATTTATACATAACAACAAAAATTAGCTTGTGTTTAGAATACAAATACCAAATCGGTTAAAGATGTCTCCATATCAGATTTTTCTATTTTAACTTCTGTACTAGCATGGGGCTTACTTGGTAAAGATTCAGAGGAATATTTGGCTTGGAAACAATAAGTGGAAATATTTGCCAATTTAAAACAGGGCAGCATAGATTTGACCAGAAGCCTGATTGGCAAAGTGGGTTATACGTTGGGTTTCTAACTGGAAGGTCAGGTTTTGGAAATCATTAACGGCTCTTAAGAAAAGAGATGAGACATTCTACTCCCCTAAAGATTTATAGTCTCAGAAACAGAAAAGAGCAGATCTATCCTTTAGGCAATAAGTTAGTATTAAATTGATGGCAGCTAGATTTGACCGACCTTAAGATTTCATTGAAGATCGATCATTATTAAACCAGTGTTCCACCTGTTAGTCTGTTAGTTTGTCATTCTGTTGTAACTTGCATATTATTATGATATTGTAAGCTACATCACCAGTATTTCAAATACCAACAGAGTCAATCAAGGCTAACATGTTTCAGAAGAGCGTCCTGACTAAGAAGAACTACGCAGAATGAATATACTGTCCACCTCTATGAAATTAGCAACTGAAAATCTTACAAAAAGCCACAGGACATTGTCGAGCAGAGTCTCCAGAAACTAGTCCATCAGGTTGGAAGGCACTCAAAATACCACAGCGGGAGAGCTGTCTCCCTATTAGAGTCGAACAGAATGGCATGGATGAAGTTATGTTTTCAGGATGTTCATTTAGGGATGGGGCACAAATAAAAATGAGGAGAAAGCTATAAACAACTATTAATAATCACAGTGTGGTTTGTACAAAGTATGAACCTAGGAAGACATGAAAAATGAAATAGATGACCTGAAGATCAATCTCATAGGCATTAGGTATTAGTGAGCTAACTGGACTGGTAGTGATAATTTTTTATCATATTTTACTCTGCTGGACATGACAAATTCAAGAGGAATGGCATCAGAATCATTGACAAAAAGATTATTATATGATCCATCAGAAACAACAATTATTTATGTGATAAGATTATATCTATGTGTCTTAAAGAGAAGTCCAGTTAATACAATTATTATTCAAATTTATTCATGAGCTACTAAAGCTAGTGATTAAACAATTGAAGAATTCCACCACCTTTTCTATCTAAAACCATCAAACAAGCCATTAGGATGTATTGATGGCATCAGAGAATAGAATGTGAAAATTTGAAACAAAGAGGAAAGGACAGTATTTGGGAAAAAATGGTTTTGGTGATAAAAATTAAGCTAGAGAACAAAACTTTTTCCAAAATTGTCTCCTGGGATCTCTAGCTTACCTTCTGAGACCACCACTAATCTGGCAGTCTGTCAGACTGTGGCTGTGTTGCTGTCCTGCTGGACGCCATCCTCAGCACACCAGACGAAGTCACTGTGTGGTTCTGTGCTGCCCCTGTAACTGCCACTCTGCTGAAGCTCCTTGTGGCAACCACAGTGTAAATCCATCACCTGCTAGCCCTGTCCATCTTTATGGTAACTGACAGGCTTCTTTCTCCCATGCAGCAAATGGTGGTTTGATGAAGTAGGTGGCCATTATTTTCAAGCCTAATCTCTTTTTTATTGTTTTAATTATTGAAAGTTTGGATATTCTTTGATATTTTAAGTTTCAGCTTCATGTCTCCCTGTTCATACTTATCAATTAACTATATATAGTCATGTTTCATTGTCATGTACTTTTTTTCAGTTTGTTTTAGAGCTCATCTGTGCTGGGGGGGCAGGTAAACCAAGGCTTCCCTATTAGCTCCCTGGAACGGCTGGGGCCATCCCTGCCAGGTCTCTGAGATGGATGACATATTTCTTGCTCAGAGGTGAGCAGATACAGGGCCTTCATTGCCAGGTTTGGAGACAGCCAGAACCTTCATTGGTAGGTTGTGATGACACGTGGGCCTTCTTTGCCAGGGGCAGGGGCAGTTGGAGCCTACATTGGTGGAGACGAGGGATTCTGAGGGCCTCACTTGGCAGTTTGTTGGGATGGCTAGGCTGTTCTTGGTGGTGGTGAGGTAGGCAGTGGGGACAACCATTGATGTTCCTTGGTGGGTACCAGGGCAAGTGGAGTCTTTTTTGATGGGTCAAATGCAGGGCCAGATCCTTCCTTGTTAGGTCTAGAGGATGGCTGGTATATCTTATGGTCCATTGAAACCTTATTTGCAGAGATTCAGCAAAGCCCTGGGTGCAGGGGCACCAAGCACCTTCCTTGCCAAATCTTAAAGACACCCAGGGCTTTCCTTGCTGGAATTGTGGGATGCTTTGGACATATTTTTAAAGATTTCTGGAATGGCCAGAGCCTTCCTTTCTGGGCAGATTTTGTTTCTTAAAATTTTTCTCCTAATCGGTATAGAGAGATTTACAGTCCATGTTCTTTCACGTCGCTGTACAACTTTTTATATCCTGCCGGTGGAGCAGAGATGAGTGAGGATGCTATGGGAGGCAAACATAACTTGGACACTCTAGAAATTGGTTTGTCTTCTCTGTGACAGGCTGAGAGGTAAAGGTGAGGGTGTCTCTTGTGGGTGCTTTTCAGGACTGCTTCAGAGGACTTCTCAAGCTGCATCTCCATGCGCCTTGTGAAATGTGTGATGCTGTCACAACCCTATCAGTCCTCCTTCCCTCAATCTTTAGGGTTTCCTCTTTTCTCAGACCTTCCTGGTATGTCACAAATCTGGTTGCAGTAGGTCCTCTTTATCATGATTTTTAAAGATTTATGGCAGGCTCACTCTCTTGTAGGAAAATGGTGAATGGAATATATATTCTTTTCTTTCTACATGTTCAAGATCTGGACAATGAAAAAGGAAGAGCCAAGAATGGATTTATTTGGGTATGGGGTGGTCAAAAAACAATGACTACACTGTCAACTTCCCAAAGATCAAATAAACCCATCTCTAAGAAAGGATAGCCAGAATGCTCCTTCAAGCCCAGTATGCTGAGACTTTGCCTGACTTACTTTGAACATGTCACTTTGACAAAGAACAATCCCTAAAAAAAGAGCTTCCTGTTTGGTAGGAAATGAGTGAGTGAAAATGAGGGAAACCAAGAAGATGGATTAACCCCACAGACCAGCTCAGGATTAGGACATGTTTCATTTCGTGTGACACAAAGTTGCCATGATCTAGAGATGACTTAAGGACAGCTATTCTCTGCGGCCATGTCGTATCTGTTGTGAGTAACGTTCATGAATCATGGCTTGGTTTTCAATACAAGCATGGCCATTTCCTAGTTCAGCAGGTTCTCTTTCTCCTCCCCATCCCCTCTCACTCTTTCTTTGCTCTTGATTCTCAGGCTTACTTCCACACAGCGACACTTTTATGACCCTGGGGCCCATGGCAGACATCAGTCCACTGGCACCGTATGTCTCCAGAGGAGATATATATATATCACTCTGCGTGACCTCCACAGAACTCATCTCAGTAGGCTGAAGGTCAGTATAAGACACCCACTTCCTTCTCTTTAATGTGTATTCCACAATGCACTTTGTACAATACAATATGCTGAATGTAGACCTCACGGTGATGGCGTTCCTTTTGAGAGATCTTTGATGAAAACTAGAATAGAATAGATCATGGTAGACGATGCCTGTGAGGCACTCCCATTCCTTCTTGTCGCTCCTTCTTCTTCTTTAAGGTGCCTTTAAATAAAGAGCCACCTTGAGAAAGACACATTGAAAGGGCAGGGCATCGTTTATCAGGGAAAGCCTTTCTGCCTAATGGAGCCTTGAGCAAAGTGTTTCTTTAGAACATTGAAGCGCCTGTGAAGGCAGATTTAAAGGCCAGGGCATCAATTAGAAATCCACGTGCTTGCTGCCTAATCGTTCTTTGTACGGCTTCTTTGAGCAAGATAAAAATGCCATCAAAATCGAAAATGGGACTTGCCAACCAATTTCAGCGCTTCCCTTAGGCCACAAACTCTCAATACTGTCAGGCACAGCATTTCTGAGGTCTCGGTAAAATGTAGAACAGTTCCATAATATTGTATGTGGTTTGTTGCTACCTGCAAGGCTGTTTTAAAGAGACAGGTTTCAGAGGTGGACTCTTTCATACTGACCTGTCAGTCTTGACAAATGGCAAGCTTGAAAGAGGCTATGATAGAAGTAGGCAGAACTAAGCTATTCTTTCTTCCTATGCTGCTACAAATAAACACGTGCTGTGGCAAAATAATGCATATTCATATATGTGTGCATGTTTGCATGCAAGGATACACACATGCATGTATATATACATATATATTACTTGACTTTGCAGAAAAAGAAAGTAGCAATGAATCCTCAAGAAACAACAGCTTATATAAGATCAAGCATATGTAATCCCCTAGCCCATTAAAGCCATTGGAAATATTTTGCTGATTTTCCCCCCTTTATTCTTTACTCTGGAAAAATGGTTCATAAAGATGTTTATGTCATCCCTTGACTAAGTCTCCATTGTTTTACATATTCACCTTTTATAACTTAATCATTCCCTTTGAAAGATAGCTTTTATGCTATGAGTAGTTTATCTTCCCTGGAATGTGAGTCCATGAAGCGTTTTAAGCCTAATAAATGTTTGTAATTCATCCTTGGAACTTTGCCAAAGACCTCCCAATTAACCTTTTTCCTCTCTTACAATCCTGCATATTTCTGATGATGAACTACATCTCCTAACTATTCACATCCATGTGGTTAGGTTGACAAAATCTATTAATAATATATTAATTTCAATCAAATGTCATTTTGTCACTCCTTTTGTCTAATTAAAGCTCCTAAATCTACTTAATTATTCACTATTGGCTTCTTCTGGTCATCATTACAGAAATTCAACTCTGTCTATATCAGTGTTTTTCAAAGTGGGTTTCCCAGGATGCACCTTTTCAGGATTGGAGTGCTGGAGTGACCCAGGGGAGTTGAACATACAGATACCCAACCTTTATCTTAGATTATGGACTATAATTAAACATTATCAATTATCAGGAAGCAGTACGCCAAAATTTTGAGAACTTATGTTCTTTAGAAAGCACTCCTTTTTTGCTTTCAGATTTCATTTTTCTTCCTACTTGCTCATTTCCCTCAGGCCTGTGGTCCTCTTATCTGCACTACCAGTCTTGAACTCCGACAACTGTTACAGCTCTCAAAGATCCACATTGTGAACAGACATTCCCCCAGGCTTGATCTTTTGTGCTTTAATTTCTTTGATTTTTGTTTCACCTAGTATCTAATTGTTCAGTTAAATCTTGGCCCAATTTTTCTCTAGACAAGATTAACATTATTTGTGTGAAATATTTTGAAAAAATTATTTAAATTGTGTCATTCATGATTATAATTGGAGTGTAAACATTAATAAATATCTATTTTCACTCTTTTGCTTTTAGAACTTTAAAAACTTTGTATTTTTATTTCTTTGTACATTCATGAATGTAGAGTAGGATTGAAATTTGTGAATTTTTCAAAAGTATTTGTGAAATCTAGAAATTTTTCACTGAGTTGTGCTCACTACTTCCTAATAAATCCCTGTGATTTTTAGGGAATGTAAATAAATTTTGGTGACAATACATTGCCTTAAAATGCAATGCCTCATTATGTTATCACTGTTCCATACTGTGACAATGCATTTCACAAAACTATCTGTAGAACTTTTCTCCATAGGTGAGAAAATAACCACCAAGAGGAAACACTATTTGTACTAATTTTAGAGTAACTCCAAATTTCATGTATATTTTCAAAAAGTGCACAAACTTCATATCCAACAGATATTTCACAGCAACACAATTCCTTAGCGCAATGACATCAACAAAAAGGACCACCAGGAATCACCCAGAAGCCATCATCTTGCTGAAGAGTGACAAATGACTCAACTGTGTATTGTAGTTATACTTCTGAAACTCTTGATAAATGACAAAAATTGTCAATCAAATCATTCATCTTACATTTCCACATATCGCTATTAAAAAACTATAGGATATAAAAAATTTATCTTATTTTCAAGGATGTTGATCCAGATTTTGAAACTATGATATTATCTGTCCTATAATATTTAGTTTTATATTAAAAAAATTTTAAACTATTAGATCTAAATGCAGATTAATTGATACTTCCCTCTTAGAGAGAAAAAAGCATTTAACATATCATAAAATACACTTCATAGCCAGAGCTTATTTTTTCAGAGTCAAATTATCCTAGTTCTTCATTGTATGTATTACAATCTTTAGACCACATGGCTCAATAAGATGCTCCTTTAAATGTCCTTCCAGCTAGTGAAATTAAAACAAAAACAAATTTAGGAAAAAGTATATTGTGAATTAATACTGAAATGTCAACCACAAATTTGTAAGAAATCAACAGAATAAGTGTCTATTTGGTGTTACCTTGGTACTTGCAATCATGTTTTGCTATACTAATAAATTGTATTGATATTTATTAAATTCAAATTTTGATGGAGATGAACAGTGGTTCTCAACTTTCCTAATGCCATGACCCTTTAATACATTTCCACATGTTGTGGTGACCCCCACAACCATAAAATTATTTTTGTTGCTACTTCATAACTATCATTTTGCTACTGCTATGAATCGGGTGACTCCTGTGAAAGGGTCATTTGACCCCCAAAGAGGTCATAACCCACAGGTTGAGAATCACTGGACTAACATGATCCTTCCAGCTATAATCTCTTAGGAGATAATTTGTAATTCTGGACTTCATACCCCTGTGGTTATAATCCAAGTTTGGAGGGTATTATCTGCTAATGAACAGGAATAGCATAAAAGTAAAGTCTGACCTTAGTATAGCATGTGAATCAGGCACACTCTTTTTTAAGGATGATCTCGGGTACTTAGAATGGATGTAAGGCATGAGAGCTATAGATGAGAGAAGAAAAGCTGCTTCTGGAATGGCCGGTCCAAAAAGCCTGGCTAATTAAGTTTAGTAGGAGGCGAATGCCTACTGGAAACATCCTTCGTGAGGGCCCAGGTCATATGTGCATAAATAAGATACAGTAGAGGGGGTAGTGAATAGATTATTATATGTGGATATCATTAAAATTATGAAGTGTTATATGTTAATTTTATTTCACTTTTGATACTCAACCAAACTCCCACCAATGGAACTTTCCCTGCATGGATATGGTAAAAAGGTGGGACAGGATACTGGTAAGAAGTTAGAGGAAGAAAGGATTTGTCTTTGAATAATTGTGAACAGGAGTCCCTGCAATGACACCTTAACTGGGTATAAAATGGGCCCCGCTGAGAAACAGGAAGTGAGATCTCATCACTGGCAAGAATCAGGAGTGTTGTGTATCCTTTTGACCCAGGCATGACCCTTACTCCTGCCTGACCCGCCGATTTTAGATTCAATAGGACTAACTACAATGTGAGACAATTCCTCAAATTGTTTTAGGTTTCTGTGAGTTTCTGTGGGATGTTGTAGTGATTCCCACAACCCAGAAATGAGTTAATATACTTAAGGAAGAGTAGGGGCTAGGGGATGGAACTGAATAGAATCATGAAAGTGTTGGATATTTGGGGCACGTATACTGAGCCCTTGTTGTCTTCTGTAAATAGTTATGTCCCCATAGACTATAGAAGACAACAGTACATATTATTTAAAGGTAAAATCATAAGAACTGAAAAATATCTAGGATTTTAAATTTTAATTAAAAGTCATCCCCATAAAAAAATCTGCACCACAGCAGTGGGAGAGCTAGAATTTTTATAAAGTAAATTAAAGAAAAAATGAAACCATTGTTTTTATTAAAAGTGATAGTTATATAATCTAGTATTAATTTGAGGATTCTGAGTGAAGGAGTGGTGTCTAGCTTGTCAATCAGGTTGTAAATAGCTCGCTGGAGATGGGACACATTCTCACTCCCTGAGAGACATTGTAGCTGAGAAGATACATGAAGCTAAGCTAGTGTCCTGAACTGGAGGAGCTGAGATGCTTACGATGTCACTGGATCCACATGACTTCCCACTCACTGACCTGTGATCTTCCTGCATTTGGCATCATTACGTTTCATGAGTCTGAAGAGGATTTTATAGATTGGTATTGGACACTTGGGCTAATATCAGACTTATGGGCTTGGCTTGGACTGGGCGGGAATGTTTTCTCAATATTGAATTGCTGTTGTATATAAAGCTCTTTCCTATACATATATGAGTGTCTATGAATTTATTTCTCTAGTCAACCCGGACTAACACAAAAAACAATCAATCAAATACTTCAGAAGAAATAATAGCAATTTTATTGTTGTTCTTATTAGCTCTCAAGTTAGCTCTACCTCATATTGGCTTTGATGTACAACAGAAAAAACATTGCCCAGCCTTTTGCCATCCTCATGATTGTTAGTAGATTTGGGTTCATAATATCAGTTGTACATAGAGATTTCAGGGAAAAAAAGAAATAAAATTATCACTAAAATATAAAGCATAATTTTCCAAGTCAGTTTAGGAAGTCAGTAATATGATTCCAAAGCTAGAGAATGCATTGAATGAAAAGAGCATATCACGAATGCAGATAGATTAAAGCCATATTAAACTCAAATCTACTCCAGCATACTGTATAAAGGATTGACATCAGAGTAGGAATACCCAATGTCAAGAGTTATAGTCAACAGTTCACATGAGTGCCATGTTCCAGCGAATATTGCCCCAAAGTTTAATATCTCATAGTTCACTGAAGACTCCTCTCTAATCCCACATCCTGCATAATGCTTAACTAAAAACAATCCGTATTTCTAAATAGAAACCGTAAAACTATAAAGTTTCTAGGAGAAAGTGTCAAATCGCTATTTGCAAATATGGGATATGCAAAGACTTTGTAAGTGGCATAAAATGACCACAGAATCGAACTTAGGCCAATATATTATACTTCATAAAAATTAAATTGGATTACTCTATAAAGTATAGCATATTAAAAGGCAGACCACAGTGCAGAAGAAAATGTTTGTCTGCCTGCAGCTAGTAAAGCCCTTGTGTTCTATTTTATTAGACTTCTACCTCAATCACGGTGATTTCGTTACACACACGCAGACATAGACCCACACAAGCATGCCTCAGCTGCATACAGATGCATATTCAGATGCATTTTTAGGTGGGAAAATATACATATTTGGGTACATGTATGGAAATATTTCAATGGGTTAGGTGCGTTTGTTTGCCTTAGTACTCTATATCTTAATATGTTTCTGACTCTTGTAAAGAGATACAGTCTTGGTTTGACCCTGCTCTGTAGAGTTGTCAGGGGTTGGGACAACTGGATGGCAGTGAGTTTGGGTTTGGATATAGCTAGCTGAAAAAAGGGGGAGGCGACTTCATATATTCTGATTTGTACCAATATCATTTTATAAATATTTGAAAGGAATATTCAATATATGCTTGTGAGAGATGCGATAGAAAATGATCTAGAATCCCCTCTGACAATGGACCAAGCGCGTGAATAACCTTGCCATCTTGCAGAATGCATTGGAAAGTAAATTGTTAGAGAAGCAGTTAGGTTAAAATTTAACACTTTATCATTTGATCTCCTTCAAATTTGTTCTAGTTTTTAATATTTTCTGCTTTATTTTCCATTCAGGCTTTTATCTGTTTTACTTTGTTATTGTTGCTAGTTTTTAAAAATGTTTTTCTGTCTATGAAATCCAGGATAGGTAAATCTATAGAGACAGTAACTAGATGCATAGTTCCTTGGAATTATGGCAGGGGAGGTTGGATGGAAATGCAGAGCTACTAAGGATGAGTACAAGAATGAAGAAAGTGTTCTAAAACTGACTGTAATGAGAACTGAACAATTCTTGATATGGTTGAATTATTGAATTATATATCTAAACTATATGCCAATAAAATATTTTTTTAAAAGAAGGGAACTGGTCTAGGCAGGTGCTGCATAACATTGGAGCAATGTGTCATTACTGAGTCCTCAGATAATTGAGCATGGTTATACAAAACTCCAACCCACTGCCATTGCAGGGCTTATGACTCATTGCAACCTTATAGGACAGAATAAAACTGCCCATAGGGTTTCTCCATAGAAGCAAATCATCACTTCTTTTTCCCAAAGAGAATCTAAGTGGGTTTGAAGTTTCAGTTCACAACTGAGTTCTCAAGGACTGACACACTGCCGCCAGGGCTTCACTTTTGTTCATTAGTATCAAAAAGAGCATATCTTAATTTTAAAAGGTCCCTTATGTTATTATATGTCTCTTGTGTACATGTTCCATCTTATAAGTAAGAGAAATTTCAAATATTTAGTGAAAAAATACCATTATCTTTTAATTACATTCTCTTTTGAATTTACTGGACCCCCTCATATCCTAACACAGCTACATCTCATTAATAATTTTATACTTATTCCATGTTGAGAGGATATTTTAGATGTATTGAGTTATATATTACTAAAATTGAACATACACATGATGCAGCAACCCATTCGTCACTGTAAAGGAGACTAGTAAAAATGGAATCGAAGACTCCAAAGAAAGAGAATGCCAAAGAAAATACACATCAAATACTTACCGAACATTTTGTAAATGTTATTAAAGCCAATAAGCCTTTAGCTGAATATCACATTTGCCTGCTTTTGTCATGACTGGCCATAGAAAAGCCTTGACACTTAGAGGTATTTGCCTTCAAGTTAACTTCAATCTATAGCCAGCCTGCTGTGCAGAGCAGAGCTGCTGGACAGGATTTACAGGTCTACATGTCTGCAGGAGCAGAGCGCCCCGTGTGTCTGCTGAGGAGAAGCTGGGCGTTTGAACCACGGCAGTTCAATATGCAGACACTTTAACCACGACACCACCGGGGGCCCTCAGTTCTAGTTACAATTTATAAGTTAGCATTATGGTGGAGGAATGTTCCAGCAAGACAAGTAGATGCGGGGAATACACGACAGATAAGCCCCTCAGGACCAATATTGAGAGTAGCCATCTAGGAGGGTAAGGGATGGTGCCGGGAGAAAGGGGGGATCTATCACAGTGATCCATCTAGAGGCCCCTCCCAGGGGGATGGACAACAGACAAGGGGGTAGAGAGAGACATCGGACAGTGCAAGACATGAAAAAATAATACTACTTTATAAATTATCAAGGGGTCATAAGGGAGAGAGAGGGGGGGGGAAATTGAGGAGCTGATACCAAGTGATCAAGTAGAAAGAAAATGCTTTGTAAACAATGATGGCTACAAATGTACAAATGTGCTTGACCCAATGGATGGATGGATGGATTGTAATAAGAGTTGTACAAGACCCCAATTAAATGACTTTTTTAAAAGTTTGGTGGTTTAAATCTGCCTGCTTTTCCATATGAGAGAGAGGAGGCAGTCTGCTTTGGAAACATAGGCCATCTTTGGGGCCCTCCGAGGCGATTCTGCTCTGGCCTTTCCTGCTGGGAGCTGCTCTGGGGCTGTTTCGGACAAAGGGATACCCTGTGTGAAACAGCCAAACCCCGACCGGTCCAGGCCGTCCTCACGGGTGTTGTGGATCTTGAGCTTGTTGCAGCCGATGTGTCCATCAGTTGGTCCAGGGCTTTCCTCTCTTCCCAGCCTTTCTGCTTTTCCCAGCATGGGATCCTTTCCCAGAGTCACGGCTCTCTTCACGACATGTCCAAACCACATTCCTAAAGCATTCTGATTGAAGTCCTTTCAAGGAAGATGTTCTTGTTCTTCTGACTGTCCAAGGTGATTGCAGTGTTCTTCACCAGCACCACAGATACAGCACATCCCTTTCCCATAGATCTCCCTTATTCAATGTCCAGCTTTCACAATCATGAGGCAATTGAACATATCACACCAGGCCCACCTTAATCCTCAAAGAACGATCCATCCTGTCCAACACTGAAAAGAGGGCTTGTGCAGCAGACTTACCCAGTGGAATGCATTATTTAATCTCGACAGCTGCTTCCATGATAATCGATCATGGTACAGTGTGTTTTTATTTTCATTTGATTCTAGGCTTTTTATTGTGTTTTTGGTTCTACCCACCCACCCCACCACCACCACACTCCCACCCTTTTTCTTCTCTTGATTTGTTCTTTGGCCCATTTGTTGATTCAAAACCAAACCTAAACCCCTTCCACTAAGCCAGTTTCAACTCACATTGGCCGCACAGGGTTTCAGAGACTGAACATCCTCATGGGAACAGACGGCCTCATTTTTCTCCTTCAGAGCAGCTGTTGGTTTTAAGCCATCGACCTGATGCTTAGGAGTGCAATATCTAATGTGCCATATCACCAGGGTGCTTCTTTATTGTGTGCTTAGTAATGTATTATTTATTTTTCACATACCTCTATATTAATGTTCTTTCTGTTATAAATTTAGTTTAACTGCATTGTGAGTTGATCATGTATATTGTAGGATTTACACTACATAGTTATAAATGTATTAAGGCTTATTTTCTGTCATAACATGTGGTCAGTTCTATGGAGTGAACCAGAATGGCTATTTTGCTGAAAGGTGGAGATGTTATGCTACCTCGCCAATATTTATTTCCAGTAAAACATCTGCCAACTATAGCTTGATGGTTCAGATTTTGCTATCTGTACATTCAGTTATTATTAGTGATTTTAATTTGTACATGTTGAATACATCAAAGACCTATTTTAGTTTAATCATTGTGTTATTTTATTTTATGCAAAACTATTTATGAGATGGAGTCACAACCTAACATTGCTTGCTTTCCTAAATCAATATTCTGGAAATATAAAGAGGAATTGGATTTCTCTTAGAGGAAAGGAAAATATATACTGAAACAAAAATATCTGTATTTTGTACTAAATTCTAAGTAGTATGAAGGGAGATTTTAATCAAGATTTGAACATTTAAGAACAGTAGACCCCCAGTAAGTTCACTTATTATTTTAAGCAAATTAATAAAAATAATGACATTCAACAGAAGGTGCATTTAGTATCTGTGGGGGATATTTGGAAGTAAAAATGAATGAAATATTTAAGTAAATTTGTGGGAAATTTTATATATGATGATGTATGAATTGCCTGGACAATTGCTGAGAAGCTCTGAAGATTCACTTATCCCTTTGTTAAAATCAGGAAAGAAAGAATGTCAAGGCATGCCTAACTTCTTACCAATAACTATTATATAATCCAGGCTCAGATAGGATATTCAATGACACGTATTTTCCTTTAAATCTTCTTCAATGCTCTGTGGTAGAATCACTTCTTAATGATTAAGTTCCAGAAAATTTCGAATGATGAATTCTAGCATAAATCTACTTTTACTTGTCAGGTTTTGGTTAGCAAATGCATCCAATCTAGACTTTTCAAGTTTGGTCTTTGTTGTTCTTTGTTTTTGAGTCAATTCTAACCCAGCCCAAAGCTTTAGTAGATGGCAGAACTTCTCCTATAGAATCACCAAGCTTGTAATCGTTATGGGAGTGGATCCCCAGGCCTCTTCTTTCATGAAGACACCAGTGGGTTCAAACCACCGACCTATCAATTATCCGCCAATTGTTTAACCTTTGCACTACACCAAGGCTCTTTGGTATTTTCATTAGAGAATCTTTAATATATAAAATTATTATACTGCATTAGAAGAGCACAGGAAACACATTAGAATAATACTTATAATCTATCTCCATCTACAGGGTTTGAGGGGCAACGAGTAAATTAAATAACTCTATCCAAAGGGTGGGATCCAGCTGGTAGGATCTGAAAGCATTTTAACTTTCCAATTGGACCTGAAACCAGAGAAGGTAAGAAATTCAAGGGAAGGATTGAGACAAGGAACAGCATCAACTACTCTGAGAAAAGGAAACACATTAGCTTCATGTCATCGCTCAACTTCTGGCCTTCTTCCCGGGTCACGCAATTTTTGAAACTGTCTAAGAACAAGTAGGCAAAGCATTCTGGGAAATACAACTTTCCACAATGTAGACCAGGACTCCAAAGTGCCAGGAATGGGTGTAGAAACCAATTGGAAAATAACCAGAACACGGTCGTTAAGTGCTACTGTACACTGAAATGAGAAGAAAATTTAGAATCAGCTACTAGAACATAAATATGTCAGGATTAAGAAGGTGCATGAATTTTCTTTGTCAGGTCTTATATATTTGCCCAAAGCCTTCACCCTTAATGGATGATTACATAAATAACTTTTTCAAGCTTCATCTAATTATACATTAGCTTTATTTAATTCAATAATGGAACTATTGGATGCAGTTGTGTAATTTATTTCTTCTGTCAGTAGTGAAAAATGTCAAGGAATATAAATCTGAAATCAGATGCTTGAAATTATGTGATAAATTAACTGGTATTATAAGTTTGATTTCTCATGGTAATATAAATGTATAATTTGAGTCATTTAAACCTTAAATAGAATCATTTTGAAACAGCAATAAGATGTCAGGCATGCAAGCTATTGTAATTTCCTAGACGTCTTAAGGTTTAGAAATGCCCCAGGAACAATCAGAAGAGACATGGTTTGGTGCAGCCTGGAACCTCTGACCACTCACAGCAGAAAGGGTACAGGATTCCTGTAATTGCCAACTCTCCTATGCTGGGCGATAAAGAGCCTGCTCGAAGCACTGACATTAATATGAACGAGGCATTGCAGCCTTTTCTCTCCCTAAGCGAACATGCTAGTATTGTCTGCTGTTGGTTCCAACTCATGGCCATGCTACGTCCCACAGAGCGGTCCTACAGCATCCTCACAGTTGTAGTAGTTGAGTTCATTGTTGCAGCCACTGTGTCAGTACATCTCCTTGAGGGTCTTACTCTCTTTCCATGACCTTCCACTTTATCAAGGATGATATCCGTGAACATCATCATAGAACATAAGTTGTGCAATTGAAATATTCATATGCCAGCTTAAACTGAAAGTAAATAATACTTCCATTTTGGATAAACCACCTTCTTTTTCTTTTAATTGTACTCCCTAACATAAATGGCATCACAATGGCATCAAATCCAATCAGCAGCATCTGAAATGTTTAATAAGCATACTCAGGGGCAAAAAATATGCTGGCCAGTGTCAAAAACATGCTGGCCAAGGTATAAAAGAGTTTTAGTGCTTATGGGTAATTTCTTTCATATTCTTCTTGGAAGAAATTCTATTTATAGAAAGAAAAGCTACCTTTTCAAAGTGAAAGGACATGATGCACAAAGAGAATCAATTTTAATAGGTATACTGACCAATGTATTAAATAAGGATAGTCTTTACTGTCTTCAACTGTCTATAATCCTATTTTCAAGGTTACCTTAGAAAGATATTGTGTATAGGAGGATCTGATTTCACCATTCCATAGATAAGTTTTTTCAAAGCAGATGAATTGTTTTAAAAGTGAAAAAGGGAAAGGTAGAAAATCAATTACTTCCAGCTGACTTAGCAGCTACTTTCAATAAAAAAACTCCAATTTCACCGTTATCAAGTCAATTCTGAGAATAAAGACCCCAATGTTCATTGAACATATGTCTTTGTGAGACAATTCTCTAAATTATTTTCAGTGTAATTTTATTTAAACATACAAAAACAAATAAAAACTTAGGCAGCAGTTACATTTACCATTGAAATTTAAAGCAAAAGTAAATTAATTCGAGGGCTTAATTAACTTGGCCAAGGTTCCATAACAAAGAAATGGTAATATCTAAATTTAAATTCAATTCTTTTTGATCCAGGACCTAATAACTAAACTATCTAGCATATTTTTCAAAGGTCTCCAGCCACATATTCAAGGAATACAGGTGTAACAATACTCAATAACATGTAGAATTGTAATTGAAATTCAGATGTTTCTCTACCCCCATACCACTTAACTCCTAGCAATTTTCAAAGGGAAAATACTTAACATAACAGTGTCCAACAACCATCCAACTGAAGTACAGAAGCTTCTGAAATAAGAGAGTCTCTGAAGTGCTGAACTGAACAGATAAACAAATATTACATCTTTAAACACAGCTTTAAAGACTGCTTTCAGGGACCTCAGGTGCATATGAAAAATCATTCCGATTGAAGAGAACTCAAAATACTTACAAGTTTAAGGGCAATTTTGAAGTTCTCAATGCTATTCGGTCACCTGATTTATTTGCTAAGTTTTGCTCATAACTACGAAACACTAACATAGAGGGAAGTGGAGGCTTGGCCATTTAATTCTCACAACTCTCACTGAAGATCTGGTGTCAATTCTCCTTTAATAAGACTAAAGTGAAGCCAAGGAGCATCTGCCAAGTGCAAGTGTTGTGTTGCTAGGAGGCTAAAGATGTTTCAGCTGGGCTTCAAGACTATGACTAAACAGGAAGAAAGGTCTGGTCGTCCACTTATAGAAATCAGTCACTGAAATCTCTCTGTGTCACAAACAACTGTGCCCATATTTCAGGGCTCCTATGATTTGGGTCTACTGAACAGTTGCCCCAACAACAAACTTACAACATGTAATAGCATCAACGAAACCATGACCACCAGCAACAATAGCACAACAGACATTTATTTGCTACTTACTGGGAAATGGGCAGAATAATTAATGTTCACAAGCAAGAGCTCATTTAGTGCTTACTGCAATTATGTAAAGCAGTACTAACCCTATCCCATTTCATTGATTAATATTTCTGATATTTCACAGCTAGAAAATTGAAGTGGTAGCATCTGAATATGTGCTGAACTACAAATTTTACATGCTTAAATGTTCAGTAATATAAAGGGGCTTCAAAAAAGTCCTTAGATGTTTCCATTATCTTTGAATTCTATTTTCCAGGGAATTTTTGCAGCTCCCTTATTCTTGCACTCAACAAAAAATTCAATGTATGGCTGCATATGGCACTTAATGGTAGATGTAGTTAAACAGCTAGAATTGTCTTACTGCCTACAGTGAAGAGAGGAATCCTTAGAATCATATCATGATGAAAATTTTTCCTCATCTCCCCAGTTGTTAGTCGCCATTGGGTCAGTTCTGATTTTTTTCTTCAGTTTAAGATATGTTAAACATGTTCTTTGTTCTTTCATTGTGTTTTTCAAATTATATGTCTAATTTCATTGTAATATTTGGCTTTGTAATTTTAAATTTTCTGTTGAGCTCTTTAATTTCATCTTTTCTTCCATTTGCCTTTGCTGTTCAAGTTCAGAACAAGTTTCAGAGTCCCTTCTGACATCCACTCTGATCTTTTCTTTCTTTTTAATGACTGAAAAGTTTGCTTTCTTCATGAATGATGCTCTTGAGGTCAACCCACAGCTTACCAGATCTGCCACTAGTATTCGATGCATCACATCTGTTTCTGACAGGTTTGCCATAGTCAAGTGGGATAGACTCCAGGTATTTTTTTCTCTAGTGAAGGTGTTTTAATTTTTCCAGTTTTATCATATACTTACATATGAGCAATTGATGATCTGTTCCAGAGTAATGCATTGGTCAGAATTTAGCTATTAATATTGTACTTCTCCATCATATCTGCCCACACATTTAGTCAATTTTATTTCTGTGTATTCCATTTGGAGAAATCAATGTGTATAATCACCATTTGTGTTATTGAAAAAAAGGATTTGCTATGAACAAGTAATTAGCCTTGTAAAATTTTATCATGTGGTCTCTAGTTTCATTTCTATCATCAAGACTGTTTCTATCATATTTTACAACTACTGTTCCTTCCTATTTATTTCTAATGTTTGCATTCCAATTGCCAACAATGGTCAATGCATCTTGAGAGTTGAGACTCATGGACTAATAGTAAATTGTAAACTACTACACAATCTGGCTACAATATTTTATACCTACCACTATAACCCTACAAATATGTCATTATTGTATATTTCAAGACTGCTTTCTGGTAAGTGCTGTAACACAAACAGACTTATGGAAACCAGTGTTCATCCCTGCACTGTTCACAATATCAAGAATCTGGCAGCAACCAAAATGCCCATCAGTAGAAGGATGGATAGGAAATGTGGCATATACACACAGAGAAACGCTCAGCGACTGCAGAGTGCCTCATGTGATGGATCAACCTGGAGAACATTCTGCTGAAGGAAATCAGTCCATCACAGAAAGCCAAATAGCATATAAGACCAGTGTTAAAAAGAAAAGAACAAATAAACAAGGTTTTTGTACCCAAATGAATGGCAGCTTATTAATGGGCTGGGGAGCAAAAGTTCTGAACAGGTACCAATAGGCTTGACATTTGGGTCAAGTGGAAGATGGTAATCCATAAGAATGCAAAGAGAAATTGAGGGGGGAGGGGCAAAGCAAACGATTGGAGGTTTGATAAACAGTTCAAATTGCCTCATGCAAAATTGATTATCTAAATTGTAAGCCCACACCTAGTGATGATTTACGTAACATTGTTAAGAAGTAAAAACCCTTTCTTTCTGGAGTAAATGTTCTCGTTATTTAGCACATTATTGTTACTTGAATATGATGCCCCCTCCACTCCTAAGATTTCATTGCTATTACTATGGTAGATCTTTTTAATGAAAATTGAAGGGGGAAAAAAAACCCACAAGGCAGTTATCTTTCAGTCGTTGAGGGATTTTTGAAATAATTCTAATAATATTCTAGGGAGGTGAAATACATTTCTAAAAAGCCAATACACCATGCATCTAACTCATCAGCAGCAACCAGAGGTAGCATACATTGCCATGTAATCAACCTCATGTTTCCATCCAATTATCTGCATTTTCGAGAGCCATCATACCTGTCAACCATGTTTAGATAAAAGTGCTTAAGGTCAATGCCTTTGATATGAAGTGCTCTCACAGAGAGCCTGAAATAAATGACTTCAGGAGAAGCTGACAGATCCTGAATAAGGCTGAGTTATTATTCTGCCAATGAGCGTTGGTACTGATGACTGAAGTAATGTCACTAGTCACTACAGACTTGAGGTTTTGTTCTAATGACATGCTTCATGACAATCAAAAAGGCCTCCTATTGCAAGAAATTCATATTAATGTAACTCAAGGGAATTAAAAGACATGGGTATGTGTAGATCAAATTTCAAGTAATGATGGAAATATGTATATACAAAAGGTTCAGCAAGACAGTAATTCTGTGTAGGCATCTCTTTTTCATTATGAAAGCTACTGCTGTGTCCTATGACGTCTGGTTTCTATAACAATTACTGCCATTCGTCTTTGAAGTGGCATTTGCACAGGCCAGCTGGCTTAAGCTATTTTGACATTTGGAAAGACCCTAATCATTTTTTCAAGCCTATAGTCAAAATAACCAGGACCTTTAGACCAATATGACATATGATACAGTAATTTGTTTCCAATGCTTTTGAACATTCTAGGTGGCAGGATCACTGTAACAAAAATAAGTGATCAATATTCAACCATTTCATGCAATAGCATATGGTCAGGAGCTGATGGTACTTCAGGGAAAAGCTCAAGTTTCACTAAAGACATTGTAAAACAACATTCTAGGAATTGACAGAATACAAATGACAGGGTTGAGATACCTTTAAAAGGATATAGAAATGGAGATACTCATTTACACCACAAAGTTTGGAAAACCAAATATCTGGCCAACCAATTGAGAGAGGTACATATCTGTTCCCATTTCAGAGGAAGGTGATCCAACATAATGAAAAGGTTACAGAATAATATCATTAATATCAAGAAGATGTTTTGCTGGGGATAATTAAGAAAATTGTTGCAGCAGTACATTGACAGGGAACCAAGAAAAATCCAAGCCATTTGGAGAGAGAGATTTTGGCTGAAAACCAGAAATATAAATATTCATGCTTAACTGACTAGCAAAGAGAGTATTCTGTTTAGAAAAACCAAATTTAATGCCAGTGAATCAATGCTAGCGACCCCCCACTGTGAATTTCTGAGACTGAAAAGTTTTACTACAGTAGAAAGCCCAGTCTTTCTCCCTCAGAGCTGCTGGTGTTTTTGAACTGCCAACCATGTAGACCATAGTCCAACATAGAAGGGTTAAGCATTGACGCAATGACAGGAAGTTTGGTTTGATTTGGTGGGTTTCTGAGACTGTAACTATCTTCAGGAGTACAAAAGCCAGTCTTTCTCTCAATGCTATTTAGAGTGTATCATAAAAAAATTAAATTAAGGTTGCCATTTTGAAAACTGGAAATTGCAGACCACTTAATTTCTCTCATGCAGAGCCATCAGCAGAACCAAGGGTTACTGGTAAAATCAGGAAGGTTGTAGCTTTCATCACATCACACATACGTACTCTGTGCGCTGAGAAAACCACCCAAGAAGCCATACTGTATGAAGAGGAACACAGTATGAGGATTGGGAAATAACTCTTTGATAACCTGAAATAGGCAGATGGCACTACTTTACTAGATGGACATGAAGAAAACTTGATATGCTGATGCCAATAAAAGACCACAGCCTTCAGTATGGATCCCATTTTGACATAAATTAAAAATAACATTCCTATAAACGGATCAAAAGCATGATCATGATAAATGGACAGAGGATTGAAATGATCAATGATTTCTTGTTACTTATGTCTATAACCAGTGTAGATGGAAGCAATATCTTATGCATAAAATAGCTAGATCGTGAGTAAGGAATCAGGAGGAAGACTTGGTATCATTTAATGATGGTGTTGGTAAAGAACACTGAATAAACTATGAACTGTCAGAGGAACAAGGAAATCTGCCTTGGCCGAAGTCCTGTGGAAATGAGTGAAGCTGTGTCCCATGTACTTTGCATGTGATATCAGGAGCAAGCAGCTGCTAGAGAGAAGCATATTGCTGGGTAAAGTACAGGGTCAACAAACAATCAGAAAACACTCAGTGAAATATGGATTGACACCATGGCTGTTACCACTGCTCACATATAGCAATGATCATAACAGTGGCTCAGTATCAGGCCTCATTCTGCTCTGGTATACAGAGGGTTCCTGTGAGTTCAAACCAACTGAATTTTACCTAGCAACAATGTAAGATAACAAGGGTGTTAAAGAACATTTTATATGGCCCCAACTCATCTTTTCTAATATGATGGTTGAAAGGAGGGACAAAGAAACTAAGACTTCAGTGGTATGTAAATGGTATCCTTTATGACGATACTAGCTGAATTTAGTTATTTCAAAAAGAGGAGCACTGTGAACAAGAGACACAATGTAGATTGATCCTGCATCATCCTCACACTCACAAGCATGTTCAAGTTCATTGCGGCAGCCATAGTACCAATCCATCTCACCCCAAATCACTTTAGCCTTGACTGGTTCTCTACTTTACTAAATACACTTTCCTATCACAACTAATTTCTCTTAAGATGCCCAAAGCAAGAGAATCAGACAATATTCCATGATCTGTAAGTATTTCATTGACTAATTTTTTAAAAATAGGTCACCAGACCCTTTATGTTTCCTCTGCCTTAGTCTGTTTCCTCTGCTAAGATTTTTAATGATTGGTCACCCTGCTGATAATTAAACTGTGGGTGCCGAAATGACCCGTATATCTCACCTTCTCTGGCTGTGGTATCTCACTGCTACCAAGTCAATACTGACTTATAGTGACCCCCTCCCCGGGAGGGGGGATTTCTGAGACTGTCACTGTTTACAGGAGTAGAAAGCCCAGTCTTTGTCTCCTGGAGCTGCTGGTTGTTTTGAACTGTCGACTGTGCAGATCTCAGGCCGCTGGGTAAGTAACCTCTACACCACCAGGGCTTCTGTAGAGAGCAAGAAGAACCCAATCCCACATGATTCCAAAACTAATTCCAGCAATGTATACGCTGATTTCCTTTATTTTGACACAGGGAATCCCTCTCATGGCACTCTCCTGCTCTGATGTGTTTGATACTCCCTTGACATGACTAAGAACTCACTATTCTGAGCATTTATAAGAAAAGTTAATAGGTCATAAATCAGGCTCAGAAGGCATGAAGGTTGCATTTCTGTAGCTCTTCGACTCATCCATAACGGCTGGAATATCTCTTACTCTCATGCCAGGCTTCTCAGTCATGTTTGTTCTTCACCTCTGGGCTGCTTTAGAAAGTGTTAGAAAGCTCTCTTAGAGAGCATAAACAGTCAAGAGACATCTCACTATGCTCACTATGAAAGCCAGTCTCTTGTTCAAAGATACAGCTTTACACAACGTATAGGCAGGGACTCATGCCCCATTATTTCCACTTCTCCTGGCAAGAATTCCAGATGTATTCCATTTTGCCATCTTCTGGGGGGCAGGATTCTCAGCCCCTGCTTTGGAAATAGTCCACCTTACTCAGAGGAATGGTAAACCTAACCAATCCCCACTTAGCCCTCTACATCTTAATTCCATGCTGCCGCTCAGTCACTGGGTGGGATTTACAAAGACAATGGACAGAGGAGCCAGACCCAATCATTTCATTTCACCTCAATTTCAGCATAGTTTCCAGCAGCACATCAACAAACAAAGCGCCACCATACAATGATAAATAGGGTTGTTTATTGAACCAAATCAGAGAAAACAAGTTTATCTTCTAAAGCATGGCTGGGGAACAGGTGACCCTCAAAACCATCATTTTCAACGAGCACCCAACATCTAACCAAAGATGGTAGTTCCTGCCACTACATTATGGGTGGGTAACTAAATGGTTGACTAAGGTGGCCTCTAAATGATGTTATAAATATGCAAATTGCTCTTGGCAGAAAAGAAGTTACCCATCTTTATTTATCATCAAGATATATTCTCAGCCATTGTTTGTTCCTGGGTGAGAAATCAGTGAGAAGGATGGCATATTGCTATTGAATCCTGGCCAAGGCAATAAGCCTATGTGGGAGGTATAAAAAAGCAGGAAGATCATTCTCCATGATCCCTGTCTTTATGGCCATTCCCTTCTCTACACAATATTTGTGAATGAGAAACGGCAAGATCCATCTGTCAATTGTCCCAATTTTTGCCATAAACATACACTAATGTCATGAAAATCTATGGACAAACATGCATTTGCTAGTCAAATAGACAGTGAACGTTCTTAGATGAACACATGAAGTACTCTTATCCTCATGTTGCACATGTTACTTTTCCAAACGCTTTTGTGTAAACCATATTCAGTATGGGTGTCACAAAGACTTATATGCGTTTCATTCCCATTAATTGTTCCTCTGAAGTAGGCAGGGTCTATACATAATATTCAGTGCCTTTTAAGTTAAGTATTTGTCACACTATTTTCTCAGGATATGCTCTCTCAGACATTTGTGTGTATGTGTAAAGAAATGGCTGTGTTTTCTAGATTATATAATGCAGATTAATAATTCTCTGCATATATATGCTGTCTAGTTTCTATCTAGATAGTATATGGACAATAAATAAAGACAACTTTCAATTTACAAATGGATCATATTCCTAAAATCTATTCATAAACAGATTGACAAGATGTTAGGATTAATCTTCTCATAGTTTTCGTGTGATAAATTTGATTACCTCCATCAGATTTGAGTGCAACTTCTCTACCCTGAGATTTGCAACATTACAGTAGATGAAAGAATGGAAAAAAGAGAGTCCAACTTTGCTTATGATTAATATAATACATATTTGAATATATCTTGACATTGATTATGATCAATATAATACATTTTGAAATTGTGACATGTAGATACTGTGTTGTCCTTTAAGTACTATATCCTCACTTCTTAAAAATGCTTTCTCAAATCCTTAGGGACCCCTATGCTGCCTAGGCCTGTCCTGTATTTGCCCCACTCGTCCTCTGAATCCTGCTGTCCTCTACAGTCTCAAAGCCCGCATGAAGATGGGTTGACACTGTGGTGGTTAGCAATGACCTGAAGCACAGGAACAATTGTGAGGATTGTGCCGGACAGGGCAGTGTTTTGTTCTGTTGTGCATGAGGTTGCTATGGGTAGAAATGACTTGATGCTTTCTAACAACAGCAAAAACAATAATAACCCCAAACATGAATATATTCTACACTCAGTTCTAAATATTTTACACTTTGTTTTAAACTTTTAATTATTTTTATTACTTAGCTCTATTTCCTCTTTAAATGCCCGAAACATAAGACATGTTATAACATTTTATATTGACTTTTATTTTTGTTCACTTCTATTTAAAGAATATTATATGTAGGTTCTAGATTCTTTGATATTTGTTAGTTTCTTTGTAACTTAGAATGCAATCTAATGTCAACCTAATTTTGAATTAACTTGTTTTATTTATTTTTTTGGGTTTTTTTAAATCTCTGTAGGCTTATAATGACCTAATAATTCTGCCCTGTTTTCTGTCCTTCAATGGTTTTCTTAGAGTTTCCAACATAAACTTTTCACACTCTCCTTAGAAAAAATATGTGACTTCATGATTGATACAGTTACTCATAAATAATCTATGGTGATAGTGTCACACATTGTATATTTAATTATACTATAATACCTTACCTAATCTTTAATATGTCTGGCTTTGACAATCAACTGTCTAAAAAAGTCATAAAAATGCATTATATCTGTATTTGGTTTTATTATTTTTAATCTAAGTATTTTATAGTTTTTAATATTTAAATGTACTTTTAATATATTTTATATGTAGTTCTTATATATTTTATTCCTTCAGTTTGAAAAACTAATATACATATTATTTAGTCCTTTGGTTTGAAAAAAATTCTCTAAAAACAAGTATTAAAAACTTGTATGATACTATTAAACTGTTTTAATTTCTGTTTCTTATAAATACATACTCCCAGACATGATAGGGCTTCAAAATTTTTCATTCTCTTTTCCTCTGTATGTTTATTGTTCTTTTCTGGTCCTCTCTCTTAATTTTTCCTATATTTTCAAATTTTAGCAATTTAAGTATGAAGTATCAAAATGCATGTGTGTGTGTTCAGTATTCTCTGATATTTTTGGTAGTTCTTGACTCTGTGGTTGGATAGATTTCATTATTTCAGAAAATTCAAGTTCATTTTGCTTCCAAATGTTCCTTCTAACTTACTGAGAGTCTGCTCTATTCTGAAATTCTAATTTTAATTAAGTAGACATAAAGTCAGAAAACATAACCAAAAGTTTAAGATATGCATTTTCAATAATTATTCATATGAATCTGATGGGAAAGGGTGAGAAAAAGTATTCAATAATTCTATCTCTAGTTTAGAAAATAGCCACATTCAGTTCTATGCTCAATTATTAAAATAAATTCACAATTAAATTGCTTTCTATCAAAGACAATAAGGATATGCAAAATTTCTGTAAATAAAACAAAAAGAGAATACTTAAAAGGGAACAGAAATCAAACATTGTATCGGCCATACTGACACTGTAAGATAAAATAGTATTTATTCAAATTGATAAAATATTAATCATTCTTTAAAAAAATGGACCTAAACTATGTCAGACCTAGTTTTTGCAAAAAAATTAGGCATTAATTTTTAAAATATATTTGCTCCAGTATTGCAATTCTCAATAAGCAATCTGAATTAATAGGTGTTGTTTTAGTGGTGAGAAATAAAGGGATCAAACATTTCCCCAAACTGAACATCCTGGACAATTGGATTTAAAACAGCAATAATTTACATGTTCAGTCTAAATGTGAGAGGCAGATAGAAAATAGGGCTTACATACATAGTATAAAATCACAGTTGTGGTAAATTCTATAAAGGGAAAAGATGAATTGTTACTAATAAATAACACAGGAAGAATACTCCTTGAGATTAGACAAATAAGTAACAGTTAACTATCTGGTTTTAACAACATGAAAGGAACGGAAAGCTACATACAATATGGTGAACTCTAAATTCAGACAAACATAATGATCATTGCTACAAAGTTACTATGAATTATGTTGTAACGATAATTCATAGTAGGTAAAGGTTCAAATGAACTTTTTCCACCTGTGATACAGGCTACACTAGGACTCAAATTATTTTACATAGTTCAAATTCCACTTTCCTTTATTATATTTATGATTTCTATTATTTTATACAAAACATAAGATTCTTTCTTTGCTAATATAAGTAAAGAGTCTATGAAAATCTCCTTGACAGAGCATAATGTGCTACCTTGTCCTTGGTCTCTAAAGCTTTTTTTCATATAAACAGACATCAGACATCTAATGAAGTCTTATATCAATCGCTTATTCCAATGACCTCTGCATTTTTAGTCTTAATTAGTATTTAATTATAGCTGTCTCAGGCTTTCATTACTCAACTAACTCTGAAAAAAAGTTTAATTTTATTCATTTTATTTATATTTTTGTTTTATTGGCTTATTTATTCATTCAAGGCACAAAGTCCTAGTGTTAGATATTAAGGTAGGAATTAAAGATTTCCTGACAAGAGTTAATGAAGAACAACTTTACAACTGTTCCCATTTCTAGTATATAATTATATAAATTTTCTGTATGATAGTAAAAGCAACAATCACCATATGTACATTCAATTAGGAGGGAGCATAATGCTAAGAGCATGGCAAAATTGTTTTTAGTTCTAGACTTATTAGTCTAAACGTATTTGTTGAAGGATGTTTGTTTGTCTGCTTACTCGTTCAATTTGAAATAAAAGTCATTTATTTTCCAATAAAAATAAAGACAAGGATGATTCATATGCCACAGATTTGGGGCTGGAGGAGACACTCCCTAAGTCAACTACAATCGTTTCTCTAATGCCTAGAGTTCATGCATTTTAGGGACCATTACAATTGCACCAGTATGGTCATTCTATGCATATTCAATTGTAGTTATTATGAACAATGATCAAGGCTGGCATAGAAAGGACATAACATTTCTGTTTGCTATGGATTATTTATTGTCTGAATGTATGGGAGGGAGTGTTCTCTTTCCTTTCTCGTCTTAAAATAGATTTCCATAAAATTATGATAGATGATGCTCAGAATTCCTTGGTCCAAGAAAGATTGTGGGAATGAGTAATTGCTTGTTTTTACAGCCTCTTACTTTGGTAATATCTTTGTCAAGTTTATTTTTCATTATTGAGTTAGTTCAAGTAGATTAGAGAAACAAATCCAGAGACACTCATATGTGCATAGGAGTTTTATATCAAAGAGTAGTTGTATATTAAGAAAACATCCCATCCCAGTTCAGATCTAGTGCATAAATTGGATATTAGCCCAAGTATCCAATACTAGTCTATAAATTCCTCTTCAGACTCACGCAATGCCTGCAATGATGCTGAATGCCAGAAGATCACCGGCCAGTGGGTGGAAAGGGTTGTGGATCCAGTGGTGGTGGAAACACCTCTAAGGTTCTGGGTGGCTCCATGTGGCTTGTCAGCAGGAAGACATGAAGAGATAGAGTATGCCCTGTCCCCAGGGAAGAAAAAGTTCCTAGAATCCTCATGAAAGGCCACACCCACAAAAAGGGATCAATCAAATTGTGACCTGATTGACAGGCTGAACTACAGTCCTTCATTCTTTTATCAAGTTGGCATAAAATTGTGTAACTACCACGTGTATTCTTTTTATTTTGTTGCTTGTGCATGTGCAGTCAGTACGGCCAATGAAACTATCGAGGAGAGGCTAGAAAGTGTCTGTTCCCCCACACAGAAAGTCTAATGGCTTTCTGTGATGACTAACCATGCATAGCTTCATGTATGTGAAAAATTAAGCTTCATACTTACTGTACCACTCATGGTTAACATATGATTATTTATCTTAACCACCTGTTTGCACGCTGTAAACGGCTGGAGGAATGAATGAAACTGTTGACAACTAGTGACTCTGCTGAGTTGAGGCAAGGGTCCATTAAGTTCATGCACCTTCAGGATATAATAGAGCAGTGGTCTTTAACCTTCCTCAAATACAGTTCCTCATGTTGTAATGACCCCAACCATAAACATTTTTGTTGCTACTTCATAACTGTCATTTTGTACTGTTATGAATTGGGCAACCCCTGTGAAAGGGTTGTTCAACCGCCAAAGGGATCGTGACCCACAGGTTGAGAACCACTGTAATAGAGGCCTAGGAAAATAACACCTACCAGATCAACCCCTAAAGAATGTGGATAGAGCCACAACCAGGTAAACTCACGGATTTGTATAAAAACAAAAAGTAATTTTAGGTGCCATTGAGTCATCTCCAACTCATAGTGATCCTATGCACAACCGAAACAACACCTGGTCCTGTACCAGCCTCACAATTGTTCCTAAACTTGAGTCCTTTTAAAGGTGACAGAGAACCCATTTGATATTATCATGTTTAGAGCTCACAATTTCATATGCCAGTGACAGATCATAATGTTTTAAATAATTTTTAACATTAAAACATGCTTCCAGAAGTCTTAGAAGAATTTGATGGCCCACTTCTAATATATTGGTTGACAATGACAATACCATATACAATTACAGTGTGTTTTAGCTTCAGAGTTGTCTCCATGAGACATAGTTTCTTCTTGTTAGGATGTGCTATTAGGGACACCGTGTGACAAAGCAGATATGCCTCACCGAAGTTGCTAGGTGGTGATGTATATGGAACAGGACCTCTGATGGTGTAGTGGTCACGGGTGGAGCTGTTAAACGCAAGATCTGCAGTGTGTGAAAGGACAAGCTGCTGCTGGGGAGAAAGAGAAGGCTTTCGCCTTTCCTAGTGGTTCAGTCTGGGAAACCCACAAGGGCGGTTCTCATCAGCCCTACAGGGTCGCTATGAGTCGGAATCAACTGGATGGAGGGGTTGTTTGTTTGAATCTGTAAGCGAGCAGCCTGTTAGGCCATTCACCTGCAGAGCGGCTGAAAGGTTCTAACCCACCAATACTTTAGAGAGCAGCTGAGCGTGTCACACCAGGGTTCCATTTAGATATCCCCGCATCCATTCAATTTCTTTATGCCTGTATGTGATTTGTATTTTTAAAATGTGGTCATTTAAGAGGTAAAGAGTAACTAAATAATTTACTAACTTTAAAACATTCTTGCATTATTACGTTTTCATGTAACAGGTAAGCCGTGTAAGGCAGTAGCTGTTATATTTACCACTGAAACTGTAAACAAAAAAATGCTTTACAATAATTGATGTGTGCATAGTAGACAGGTATAGATATGTAGATATGGATATCAATTTACTTATTGGTTTGTCCCTATTTGACAGTGTCATAAGAACATTGATTTAATGTAAATGATGCTATAAGCATAATAATGCCTTCTGAATTATAGGGCTAACAATGGAATGGAACATATCTCAGAAAAAATCCATTTGTCTATTCTGTTCTATTTGATTTTTAACTTTTAGTTTTTAACAATATTGGAATATTAACCATTACTATTTCAAACCCTGTTTTAAACAGAATCTAATTCAAATGTAATCTATCTGCCTATATTTCTCAATTTCTAGGAACAGTTCTATTGAATTATTTAGTGTACTATACTATGGCAATTAAAGGGACCCATTCAGCAGGATTTAAGCCAACTAATCAGTCGGTCATTTCTAGTCACTTCCTAAATCAGTTAAGCATTCCACCAAATACATATATTTGATATTTCATATATATTCATAATTGAGTGATCAACTTTCTGATTTATAAGCTGACAGAATTAATACCCTAAAGGGATACTATAATGTTAGCTCTTAAAATTGTGTTAGACTTGCCTATAAATTAGATTATAGTACAATCATACACAGTTTTATCCATGTGCCTCTAGGAAAAAGCATAAACTCAGTGCTCCCAAAACATCATTCTTTAAAGCAATTAACTATTGTATTTATCTTCCTTTTGTGTTTTATTCTGAGAAGCTATTTAGATCCACCATAACATGCTGTAAGTCAGAGAAGTTAATACAGAATATCGCTTGGCCTAGTGTTTTAGGTAGGTACTTCAAAAGTTGAAGAGCCCAACAGAGCATAGGACACATATGAAGCATGTAATACAGGTAATTAGTAGGTAAAATAACTGATCTTTCTAGAATCTTTTGAATCAGTTGGTTAAAAGAAAAAGACACTTTACAGAGAGGTCCCCAATTTTGTATATTGTAAGCAAATCACATAATAAAATTGACAAAAACGTATCACTCCTGACAAAGGCAAAGTTCTGAAACACAAAGAAGTAAATGTTTCATCGATCTCATGTAACACTCATAGGATTGCCCGTGAAATGTATTTTCTTTAGTTAGTTGAACATCAGCTCCATTTCTGACAAGAGGTTTTGTCTGCATTGTTCCTAAATTAGCATTCTGCTTAAGGTTACTTATAGCAATGGTAAAGTAAAAGGAAACTGTTATACTGATGTCTTCCAGATAAAATAAAAATTCAGATACAAACGTATTTAAATCAGATTCTCAGGTAGAATTTTTTCTGACATGAAACATGTAAGAAAAAATATAAAAATATGTTCACATTGATTTTTCTCTCTGCATATACACACACAACAATCACACATATGAGGGCTGCCTTTGTTCTAGCACTATTTGCAACGAAACTAGTCATACTAAAGTCATTGATTGCATCCTAATTGCTACCTTTTGGAGCAATAGTGGTTCTGAGGTGGAAATGTGCCGGATGTGCAGGCATCACCGGTTCATCTCCAGCCAATGCACAATAAGCACGGCCCCCTCTACCTCACAGTTCGCATTTTACATCTGCTTGGGGCTCCTGGGGGCTCATGCGTTGCTGTGATGATGATCTGGAGTCAGTCGAGCCTCCAAATCAAACTGAACATGGGGGAGGGATCTGATGGTATACCTCAGCGTTTCATTCTATTGTGTTGTGTGTGGGACAGCAGGAAGCCAGAACTGACAAGACAGCAGCATCCTTTCAGCTCTTATCTTACCCAACAACGTCCAGTACCAGTACTTGGTTTTAGTAAAAGCTTCCCTCCCAAAGCAACCATTACCCTTTATTTTAGTGAATTACCTTTGATGAATTCCTGTGACAGGGCATCTATAACCATTTTCCCTATGATCTCATAGTCCTGATATTAATACTGATTTTCCCTATAAAGTCTTTCTCTTCTCTTCCCTGTTGTCAACTTGAATCGCCCTCTTCTTTTTTCCTTTTCATCTCCTCTCTTTTAATGTTCTTTGGAAGCTTTGCCATAATCTGTTTCAATGTTGCATTGCCGACTCCATGCAGCAGCGAAAGGCAGCTCACAGACCCAATAAAATACAGCTCCTCTTGGCTGGATCTGAGCACTTAGAGAAACAGGGTGGACACTAAGGCGTGGGAACTAAAATAGGACGTTTATATTAGTGAAAATTCATATGCTGTTGAATATGGCATATATATTTGAAAGGAGAAGCTACATAGGCAAAACTCAGCTGAGCTTCACACATTTTCTCGATTCAGATAATCAGATATGGGATGATGGATTCAGGGGATGGGTGTTATAGAGGCGCTTCTTCTTCCACAGAGAGACAAACTCTATTCCTCGGAACAGTGATGAAAACTCAAATCTGTATTTCCAATTACATTCTCTAATCTGAGCCGTAGCCTCATTTATTCTATAGACTGGAAGATATTTTTATGCAACTATGTGACAGGTTATTTAAAGTCAGCATGTCCAAAACTGTTTGTCACATTCTTACATCAGCCTGATCTTATTCTTATATTTCCGCTCTGGGTAAATTACATATTATTCAATTATTTTTCCACATAAAGATAAATGCTTATCATTTACTTTGTTTACAACACTTACTTGTTCAATGAAGCCTATAATTAAGACATTGCACAAAAATGCAACCCATTTCATGAAGTAGATTCTGACTCAGTAACTAGCTCTCGTTGAAAATGAATCATTGTCTATGTTCCTCCTACAATTGGCTTAAGTTGTTTTCATTTATTATCAACATTCATAAAGTCAGTTCACTTTCATTAATGCATTATGTTAAATATGATACCATCCTTTTACTTCTGCTGTTATCTGTGCTTTAAAAATCCTCACCTGGTTTCTGTGTTTGAAAAATACAAGATATTATCAAAAGTCTCTGTATTTATCCACAATCATTTCCCTTCTAACTAGTGAGAAATTGCTTATCTCATTATTCAGGTTGTGCAGCATAAATGGGCTATAATTTACTAATGGTTATGGTAACTATTTACTTTGAATTCTGTATGGATCTAACACACAGGTACACTGACTCTCTCATGCTCTCTCTCTCTCTTTCTCTCACATACACACAACCTCCTTGGTGCTTTTTTTTAATCCTCTTTATATCTTGTTGATCTAAAATCCAACCTAAGGACTATATCCTTATTTTCACTCCACTTTCACCCTTACTTTACATTTTTACTCTGTGACTGAATTAATATATTCACTTTCTTGTTTGAAGACCTGCCAAATTAGGAATCAGTTTGAATCCCATGTGTTCTCTTCACTTATCTCTAAAATGGTAAGGCAATAATCTTGCATCCAGAACCTCAAGACCATGGCTTAGCAATTAATTAATTGGAGATATTTGAATTATAGATTGAATCCTGGCCCTTACCACCCAAAATTCATATGTTGCAATTCCTAACCTCTGTGAGATCAAAAGATTACAGGGCCTTCCATATTTACCATAGGTGAAGAAAGCCTACAGCTAAAGCCAGAACACTGGTCAGATTTCTACCTTCTTAAACTGTGAGGCTGTCTTGTAAGAAGTGTAGCCAGAATGCACCGTAGGTGCAAGGATGGCCAGACTTCTCACACACTTTGCACAGGTTAACAGAGGAGACCAGTCCGTGGAGTCGGAGCTCACACTTGGTTAAGCAATCCACCCTCAGTAAGTGGATTGACACCGTGGCTGCAACAGTGGGTCACGCATGGCAACCATTGTGAGGAAGGTGCAAGACCGGCCTGGGCGTCCTCCTGTTTACCTGAGGTTGCTGCGAGTGTGAACCCATCTGAGGGCATTTAACAAGAGCACATTTTGAGGAAATACATTTCTACTTGTCAAATGCACACATTTGTTCTGTTTCTGATACAGCAGAACTGGACAACTATGCCAATGCACATCATTTTATTGTCAGCAATTAAGTCTCACAGCATAATGCTAATAGAAATAATGTTGCCTTATTTTGAGTACTAAATGAGAAAAAACTTGGAAAATCAAATAGCATACGACCTTGTTTATGATAGGATCCACTACATTCATGAGCTTATATTATTGTCAACAGATGATTTAATGAATTACTGAAATAATTAATAAATTATACATCAAGTTAATGTTGATATTTGCTCTCAAAAGTTGAGAATGTTTCCTTGCGACAACGCCCTTTCTGTGATAGAGCAATACTCTAAGTGGTTCTGACTAGAACCAGGATAGTTCATGGATGTGGACAGAATTTTAAATGATCTTATCCACAAATGATTTACAGCTTTATCATTTGAGATTTAGAGTCATTAACATTTACAAGACCTGATAAAATAAATGAAATGAGAATTTGTATTTAAACTACAATTTCACAACTATGACACGATTGCTAATTCAGGCCAGATATAAAGTCTTTGCTGTGGGGGGATGTCCTGTGTACTAAAGTGCATATAACACCATAGGCGAGATCTTCCCACAAGAGTTTGTAGTGTTTGCCCCTCTTTCACCTAGTTATGACAACTCAAAATGTCCCCAGAGACTTTGCCAAATGTCCTTGAGAAAAAAAGGCAAAGCATTTCCTTGCTGGCAAATATTCTGTTAGATCTATCAAAAATGTCCCTCAAAAGGGAACTTGGGGGCATCCTTGATACATGGTGAAGTATCACAGTCCAGGGGGGTCAACTTACCAGTGTGGTTACTCTCGTGATCAGTTCACCCCTCTTGGTTCTATTTTTTCACATTAATTCACCACAGTGTTTTTCCTTATCACAGTCAATTCCATATCAATATACGGTATGGTATGGGTAGGCCTCTTCTGAAATTGGAAAATTAGCCATGCACCCTGTTCTGCTAAAAAGTGATATGTACAGAGTTGAATCATATGTGCTTTTAATCCTGTCAACTTTTGACTTCATTTGAAGAGCGTAATCCATTTATATTACCATTGATAAAACATTTACTTCTGCCACTTTGTTACTCATTTTCTAAGTGAATGTGTCTCTTTTGTCTCTCATTTCCATGTGTATTCCTTATTTTTATGATTATTTGATATTTTAAATTTAATGAGCTATTTGATTTCCTTATTTCCTTTTGTGCAAAATTTTAAAAGATATTTTCCCTAGGCTACATTTACGTCTTAAACTTTTACTAATATCGTTTGAGTTGATACCTACTTAACTTTAATAGCACATGAAAACTCTATTCTTAAACAGATTGGTTTCTCTCAAGTTCATGAAATTGTCAAAAATCACATCTTCATGTTTACAATATGTGCTCACAAAGATGGCTCCTAATTTATTTTTCTGTGTACGTTTTCAAATAATATGGGTAATAAAAACTGAAGCTTTACAAAAATATTCAACTTTAAATATACCCGAGCAATGACATTTTCCAAAGCCCTTTATTCTTCATAAGGCTCGCATCACTATCTAATGACCTCTCACGTCAGCCTACAGGATTCGATTTGTGAAGCAGGTCTACAGACAATGTGCTTCCCCGGCTTCTGTTTCTCTGAAAGTGTTTTCATCTCTCCGTCCTTTTAAAAGAGAGACCACTTTTACACATTTAGATTTATTGCTGGTGCTTTATATGCCGTTGCGCCTCTTTTTGCCCTCCATGATTTCTGATGAAAAAACAAACAAACAAACTGCTTATTCTATTGAAGATCACTTGTACATGATGTGTTACTTCTGTCACTTCGGTCTGCTACTCTTAAGATGATTACTTTCTCTGCGCTTTTCAAAAATGTCATTATAACTTGTGCACATCACTTTGCATTGATTCTATTCGAGGGTGTGTCTAAGCGGACATACAATTATCAATAGCATGCTATACATGCAAATGTGAATAAAGGAGAGAAGAAGAAATTCCTTTGAACTATAGTGTTGTCAAAAGTATTGAATGTATCACAACAAGGCAGATGAACAAACAAATCTGTTTTTGAAGAAGTACATCCAAAATGGTCTTTGGAAGTGAAAGCACTCTCCACGACATGTTGACACAGAAGCTGCAGCAATGGACTAACACATGGAAAGGGTTATGTGAAGGCAGAGGGTAGGGAAGTATTTTACTCTCTTATGTGTGTAGCAGCTAGGTGTTGAACCTGACCTCATGGCATTCAGCAACACCAATAACAACAAATCCTATTTGGAGTTCTTTAATATGCTTAGAAATCTGCATTCAGATTTTTCATCAATTTTGGGTGTTTTATTGTTTAATGATTAGAGTTCTTACAAAGTTGATTGATCTCAATCATTTCTGCTTGCTTCTGTTGTCTTTGTGTTTGTTGGTTTGGTTGGAAAATAAAAGCTTTCAGATTCTTATTCCTCCATCATTGTGCTTTCACTTACAGGATATAGTTTTGGATCACAATATTTAGTCTTTCTTTCTTTACAAGTTCAATTATCAGCAGGATTAACTGACATCTTTCTATGGGCAATGGGAAAATACACTATTTGATCTTGACTTTACTATTTCATGGAAATAATGACATAGTCTTCAAAATTCATTTTTTCTTATCCTTTGGCCTTCTAGTTTGGAATCAAGTAGGCCACCTTATCTTCGAATAGGTATACATTGAATGGGTGGCTTTTAATAAAAAGCAAGTATTATTGTGATTGGGTGTTGTAGTGTCAGCTCTTACTTAGTGTGCTTATGTGCCTCTCAGCAAAACACTGTCTAGCCTTGTGTCATAATTATAGCAGTATCTGCTCATTATTTTAACCAGTTTCCATCAACCTCCTTGGATATCTTCCTCTTATTCAATGACCTTCTGCTTTGCCCATCACAATATTCTTCTTCTTCAGTGACTGGCCTCCAGCAAAAATGTCCAAAATATGTAAGATTAATATTTAAAAGAAAGGCTGTGTATTCCTAGTGGGTTCCAAAATTTCAATCCTCCTGCCGTAGAGCCTATTTTTACTCAGAACCATTCCACATAAGGTTTCAAGGCAGCAAATATAGATTGCAGAACGCAGCCTCTGGTTTCCTCACAGTAGACGGTGGGTTTGATCTGCTTATCTTGAGGTTAACAGCCAAAAAAAGAAAAGGGAAACTCAGTCAAGTATTTCTTCTTCATGCTCTTTTTCTTTATTTTCTCACTATCTTCCAAATAAATTGCGTGCAGAATCAGCGTGAGGAACATTTCAAGTGGTCCGTTGATAGAGTAGGAAAAAATGACAGGCCGTTGTATGACTGCTGAGATAATCTCAGCTTATTCACAGGGTTCTGTGATGGCCTCTATCTAACAATATTATAATATTTCAAACAAGCAACTCTCAGCACAAACCGGTAAATTACTACATACCACTTAAGTCCAAGACAGCTATTTGTTGTTAAGATTTCTCATTTAAAGGAACACAAAGGAGATAATTGAAAAGCATTTCTCAAATAAGTGCTCTACTTCAAGATATCTTTTTATTAAACTTTAGAGATCTTCCACCACTGGATTTATTTTCTTGTTCAATATTATGGCAGAAGTAGCAAAATTTTGAACTGGATATTTATCCATTTAACAGGGTTAGTGCTTATTTAATGAGAACCTTGTACTCGGCACCCTGAATAAAGTTCCTAGAGGGTGAGATGGACCAGTGGTTTGGAATAGCCTGGACACTGACGGTTGAAATTTACAGGTGTTCCTGGAACTATTAATGCATTCCATTCATCAATCTGTTTTCAAGTCCAATTAGTTTGTGCATCAGAACAATTAGGTGGGTTCAAATCTAACAGTCAAATGTTTGTCTTCCTATGTAGTATAGCGTATGCATTCTAATAATTATAATAATAATCACTGTGTTAGGGTTCTCTAGAGAAACAAACCAGAATGCTAATAATTTTATATATATTTATACAGATAGATAGATAGATAACATAAGAAATAAAGAGTTAATTAAATCATAAAACAGTACAAATGGCTCAGTGCAACTCATTTCCGTGAGACAGTTGTGAGACACTGGCAGTCCTTCAAGTCTTAAGGGCCGCTGGGTAGTCTTCTATAGAGAAATTCAGGCTCTCCGGGCACTAGCAGCAAACAGCAAGGGAGGTCTCCAACAGTGAGCCAGATGCCAGGGTCCGACAGTCCCCAGATAAAGAGATGTAAATTCCAATGACTTGGGGAAGCAGGTCTTGAAGGAACCCCAAATTTTAGTGACACAGTCCATGGGTTAAGTGTCCCACAGGTAGTGTAGATCACAAATTGAGGCAGGGAACAAGCAAGGTGGCCACAAAATGGTCCCATGAGCACAGAGCAAGAGCCAAGAAAGGCAAGGCTCACCGAGCGATTTATCTCTCCGCCCTTCAATTCATCGCACAAGTGTTTATCGGCCAGGTTGGCACAATAAACTAACTACTTCAATCCACCCCTTGCCTGTACACAATTCTTTAGCCATTTATAATGTATGGACATTAATGAAATCACACTTATACTTATCATCAAACATCTATCATTCATATAAATGAAAACACACTGAGTCCTATTGTATCTGATACATCATACATGAACAAAGAAAGATATGCAATAAACACATAAAAAGAAAATACACTGACAATTACAAACCTCGCTTTTATAATTGATCATGTGGTCGTAATTGACAGGTAGGACTACCTTCTTCTACTACCCATTCTGTATTACCTTTGCCCTCAGCAAACACCTCATCTGGCTGTGGTTTTTTGCCTGGTGGGGTGACCCAGACCTTCATTCCTGAGGGGTCTGGGTCATTATAAGTCCTGTCAGGATTGGGTTGCTGTAACTTACCATTTACTTTAATAGCAGGGCATGGTAACACTAGGAGTCGGCCTATGGGATCTCCTGGATTCCAGACATATTCTTCTTTACCTCCATTATGCAGTACCAGTCCAATTTCTCCTTGATAACCAGGATCAATTATACCACTTAGTACAGTGACACTCTTCCTGACCTGTTGATCCAAAGGCATGAGAAGTCCAAAGTGCCCAGGGGGCATTCTCAGCTGCCAGTTCAGTGGAATCCGTGCTATGTTTCTGGGTGGGAGAGTGCCTTCCTTCAGGACCAGGACCTCCAGGCCTGAAGCACATAGGGTTTCTGAGACAGGAAGCAAAAATGCTGCAAGTAGATCACTAGGAGTGAGTGGTGCCACTCCAGCTTCCACCCGTTGGTTCCTGGACCCATGAATTCTGGCTATTGGAGACACAGCACCATATATTGGCTACTGGTTTAGAGTGTATACAGCTTCCTGGAGAACACGGTCTCAGCCCTGCAAATTGTTGCCACCTAGTTGACACCACAATTGTGTCTTTAGGAGCCCATTCTGTCGTTCTATCAAGCCAGCAGCTTCAGGATGATGAGGAACATGATTTGACCAGTAGATTCCATAGGAATGGGCCCATTGCCGCACTGCATTTGCTGTGAAGTGAGTTCCTTGATCTAAAGCGATGCTATGTGGGATGCCATGCCGGTGGATGAGGCATTCTGTAAGTCCATGAATAGTAGTTTTGGCAGAAGCATCACGTGCAGGGAAGGCAAATCCATATCCAGAGTAGGTGTCTATTCCGGTAAGAACAAAGCCCTGCCCCGTCCATGATGGAAGTCGTCCTAAGTAATCAACCTGCCACCAAGTTGCAGGTTGATCTCCCAAGGAATGGTCCCATACCTTGGACTTAATGTTGGTTTCTGCTGCTGGCAATTGGGGCACTCAGCAGTGGCAGTGGCCAAGTCAGTCTTGGTGAGTGGAAGTCCATGTTGCTGTGCCCATGCATAACCTCCATCCCTGCTGCCATGTCTACTTTGATTATGTGCCCATTGGGCGATGACAGGAGTGGCAGAGGAAAGAGGAGGACTAATCTCCATAGCGCGTGTCATCTTATCCACTTGATTGTTAAAATCTTCCTCTTCAGAGGTAACCCTTTGGTGAGCGTTCACGTGAGATACAATTAACTTTACTTTCTTGGCCCATTCAGAGAGGTCTATCCACATACCTCTTCCCCACACTTCCTTGTCACCAATTTTCCAATCATGTTCCTTCCAATTCCCTGACCATCCAGCCAAGCCATTAGCTACAGTATACAGTCTCACATCTGGCCATTTTTCCTAATATGCAAACTGAACAGCCAGGTACACTGCTCAAAGGTCTGCCCATTGGGAAGATTTCCCTTCACCACTGTCCTTTAGGGAGATCCCAGAAAGGGGCTGTAGTGCTGCTGCTGTCCACTTATGAGTGGCACCTGCATATCATGCAGAGCCATCCGTAAACCAAGCATGGCTTTTTTGGTTTTCAGTTAAAATATGATACAGAATTACCCAGGAGGCCATAGGTGCAGACTGGGAGAAAGAAGGCAATGTGACAGGAGTGGAGACTGTGGGCTTTGGTCACTTCTTCATGCAGCTTACTTGTTCCTTCAGGTCCTGCTTTGGCCCGATCTCGTATATACCACTTCCATTTAACAATGGAGTGTTGCTGCACACGTCCAACTTGATGATTCCGTGGGCCAGACAATACCCAGCCTCCTGGTGACTTGGTGGCCCATGGTGAGGCATTCAGTTTCCACCAAGGCTGAGTAACAGGTCAATAGCTGTTTTTCAAAGGGGGAGTAGTTGTCTGCAGAGGATGGCAGGACTTTACTCCAAAATCCCAATGGTCTACACTGTGATTCACCAATAGGGGTCTGCCAAAGACGCCACACTGCGTCTTTATCTACAACTGACACCTCTAGCACCATTGGTTAGCTGGATCATATGGTCCCAGTGGCAAAGCAGCTTGCACGGCAGTCTTAACCTGTTGAAGAGCCTTTTCTTATTCTGGGTACCACTCAAAATTGGAGGTTTTTCATGTCACTTCATAAATGGTTTGAAATAGAACACCCAAGTGATGGATATGTTGCCTCCAAAATCCAAAGAGTCCCACTAGGCATTGTGCCCCTTTTTTAGTCATTGGGGGCACTAAATGCAATAGCTTATCCTTCACTTTAGTAGGAATATCTCAACATGCCCCACACCACTGGACCCCTAGAAATTTTACTGAGGGGAGGGTGCCTGAATCTTCATTGGGATAATTTCCCAACCTTTTGTATGCATATGTTATACCAATGAATCTAGAGTCTTTGATAAATCTTCTTTAGTGGGTCCAATCAGCATAAAGTCATCAATATAATAGACTAGTGTGACATTTTGTGGAATAGACAGGTGATCAAGATCCCTTTGGACTAAATTATGGCAGAGTAGAAGAGTTGATGTACCCCTGGGGGAAAGTTGTGAAAGTATATTTTTGTCCCTGCCAGATGAAGGCAAACTGCTTCTGGTGGTCCTTCGAGACTGGTATTGAGAAGAAGGCATTAACCAAATCAGTAGCTGCATACCATATACCAGGAGAAGTATTAATTTGTGCCAGCAGTGAAATCACATCTCGAACGGCAGCTGCAACTGGAGTCACCACCTGGTTAAGTTACGAAAATCCACTGTCATGCTCCAGGATCTATCTGTTTTATTTACAGGTCAAAGAGGTGAGTTAAATGGGAATGTAGTAGAAATCAGCACCCCTGCATCTTTAAATCTTATGATGGTGGCACTGATCTCTGCAATCCCTCCAGGAATGTGAAACTGCTTTTGGTTTCCTATTTCCTAAGCAATGGCAGTTCTAATGGTGTCCACTTGGGCTTTCCTACAATGATAGCCCTTATTCCACATTTCAGGGATCCAATATGGGGGTTCTGCCAGCTACTAAGTATGTCTATTCCAGTAATGCAATCTGGAATTGGGGTAAGAAGCACAGGATGGGTCCTGGGGCCACTGCACCTACAGTGAGGCGCATCTGAGCCAAAGCTACATTGATAACAACCTCCATTAGCCCCCACTCTGACTGGTGGGCCTTCAAACACCTTGGGTCTCATGGAATTAGTGCCAGTTCTGAGCCAGTGTCCAGTAATCCCTGAAAAGTTTGATTATTTCCTTTTCCCCAATTAACAGTCACTCTTGTGAAAGGCCATAGTGCACTTTGGGCAAGACTAGAAAAAAACTAACAGTATAGAGCTTTGGTGATGTAGCAGGGTCCTCCTTCAAAGGGACCCAGCTCTTCCTCATTCAGGGAGTTGTGGGTCTATAAGTTGGCTCAGATATGGGAATTGATTGAGTGATCATGACTGTCTATGCTGCAGTTCACCTGATCTACCATTCTTCCACCTGTATGGATCGTGTAAATATTTAGCAGGTTTCCCATCTATTTCATTGGCTAAGTAGCAATGCCATAATTCCACATGAGACAGGTTGCTTTGATTACTACGGCAAACTTCTTGTCTATTATAACCGTGCCCTGTCTCTGCTGATTCAGTGCTGACACCTGCCCTCTACCACCACGGGGACCCATCAGCCCCATTGCAGGCAAATGTCAGAGTTCGCTTAGGGTAGTGCCCACGTTAATCCTGGTGCACATAAAATAGCAATTACAGGAGTCTTAAGAGATGCTGGGGCCCACTTCACCAACTTGTTCCTTATGGTTGTGGTGAAGGATATGTCCTCAAGACACCCCCTTTTGGGGGTCTATGGGAAGATTCTGATAGATCCATTCCAACATACTGATTTCTCTAAGCTTTTGGATGCCTTCCTCTACAGTGTACCATGGTAGCTCAGGTACTTCAAGTTGGTCAAATCTTGGCCATCTGGCATACCATACTTCAGCGAACCAAACAAATAAACAATTAGATACTCTCTTAGCCTCTCTCACAGAGACACCGAAAGAAGAGTATGTGCTTAGGGGTCCCATATCCAGAACTCAGACCAGTCTAATATTACATTTCGTGTACCAGTGTCGCACACTCTCAGTAACCATACCCAGGGATGTTCTCCAGGCTTTTGGTTGAATATATTTGAAAACTCGAACAGATCTTTGTGAGTATAGTGCACTTCTTCTTGGGTAATCATCTCAACCTCACCTTTAGGATATTTCTGAGACTTAATTTTAGTTACAGGTCTAGTGGAAATAATGGGTGATAAAGGTGTTTCCTGGGTGCTCTTGGTGATATCTTGTAAGGCATCTCCCTCGGGCAATGCTATAGATGCAGCCCTACCTGGCATTTCAGCTTGCACATTTTTTGTTAATCTGCTCATGTGTGGGTTGTTTTATTGATAGTGCCTTAATACCTTCAGCTGGGAGTGGTGGATCTATTGACTGGGGTGGCTCAATTGTTTCTAGGGGCTCAATATCCTCCTCTTCTGGATCATCGGCCCATACATTCCCATCCCATGTTTCAGCGTCCCAACTTTTTCCAATCAATGCCTTCACTTTAATATCAGACACTGCTCTAGATCTGTAATTCAGCTGACACTGTAATACAGCCACCCGCATAATGAGACTCTGGACCTGGTTCTCAGCAATGTCAGCTCTTCTACTAGAGAGAAGGCTCTCCTTTGTAGCAAAGGTGGAAGCTTTCAAATCTATTAGTCTACACCTGAGTCGCGCTCTGAGACCAACCCTCTCCTTAATCACACTTTCCGTTTTAAGAAGGACCAGCCAACCAGCTTTGCTCTGTTTGTCATCCTGACAAAACTCCTGGAAACTATCAAAGATAAAATCACTCAGAGCCTCTCCTTTAACCAGCACTTCATCTATCAGTGGTGTTACTGTAGATATTAACTTAGTTATTTCACACTATGGATTAGTAAAAGTAACAGATTTATCCATGCTTTTGGGCATAGAAGTAGCATTACTAGTGCTGTTAAAACTACTCAGTCTGGAGAGGCAACTTAAGAAATCCATATTTTTTATTTCATTTCACTAGAAGCACTCCTGGGACCAAATGTGTTAGACAGGGTTCTCTAGAGAGACAAAACCAGAATGCTAGTAATTATATATATATTTATACAGGTAGATAGATATATAACATAAGAAATAAACAGTTAATTAAATTATAAAGCAGTACAAATGGCTCAGTGCAACTCACCCCCGGGAGACAGCTGTGAGACACTGGCAGTCCTTCAAGTCTTGAGGGCTGCTGGGTAGTCCTCTGTAGAGAAATTCAGGCTATCCCGGCACAAGCAGCAAACAGCAAGGCAGGTCACCAACAGCCAGCCAGATGACAGGGTCCGACAGTCCCCAGCTCAAGCGATGTAAATTCCAGTGGTGTGATGAAGCAGGTCTTGAAGAAACCTCAAATTATAACAACACAGTCCACGGGTTAGGTGCCCCACAGGTAGTGTAGCTTGCAAATTGAGGCACACTACAAGCAAGGCAGCACACACTAGTCCGATGATCAAAGAGCAAGAGCCAAGAAAGGCGAGCCTTGCTGAGCGATTTATCTCTCCACCCTTCAATTAATCCCATGTGCGTTTATCGGCCAGGTTGGCACAATGACCTAACTACCTCAATCACTGAAGAAACACTGCGGGATGCATAAAAACATCTTTAACATAACCATAAGAAGCTTGGGTGGCATAATGGTTACTCACTGGGCTGTTAGCTGCAGGGTCCGCAGTAGGAAGAGAGCACTCAGCAAGAGGAACAGAGAGGGCTAGCTACTCCATCAGGGCTATCTGCTACTCTACAGGACCGATCTAGAGCGGCAAATCTCACCGGGCAGTTCCACTCTGTCCTGTGGCGTCTGTATGACTCCGCACTGACTCGATGGCAGTGGGTTTGGGTTTTCATTAACCTAATAGGAACTAATAATAATATTTTAGGACTGCTGAAAAGTAGCAGTTGGTGGTTATTATAAGACATTATATGTCCCTCATATTTTTAACATAAGAGATATTAAGGTAGTTGGTACCTAAGAATGGGTGGCATATAACAGATGCTTGCATCCTGAGATTGCCTATAGGATGAGGGTAAATAAAAAGTTTTCCTCCAAAATCTCATTGTTGCTTAGTCCTGGTAAGTCAGTTCTAACTCATGGTGAGCCACTAGACTTCAGAACCCCCTTCCTCATTCTGCCCCGTCCTCGTGATAACTGTTTGGGTGTCCATTGTGGCGACCACGGTGTCATTTCATCCTGCTGAGCATCTTCCTTTTTGTGTTTGTGGAGCCTCTACTTGACCAAGTGTGATGCCCTTTCCCAAGGATTGGTCTCTGCTCAAACATGCACAAAGAACATAAAATGAAGTTTGTTGTCTTCACGTCTAAGGTCACTCTGGCAGCCCTTCTTCCAAGACAGACTTGTTTGTTCGTCTGGCAATTGAGATAGTCGGTATTCCTCACTAACACCAAAGTTCAAAGGCACCATCCTCTGGGTTTCGCTATGCATTGTCCAGCTTTCACCTGCATATGCCATGATTAAAAAAATAACAAGGCGTGAGTCAGGTACTCTCAGTCTCCAAATTAGTACATTGACTTTAAGGAGGTCTTTTATAGTAGAATTTTCCATTGTAACATGTTTGATTTCCTGAGTGCTCCTTCCCTGGTGGTTGATTCATTTGAAATGAAATACTTGACAATGTCAGTCGCTTCTCTGTTATTTGATACAGTTGTGAGAATTTTTTCTTTCTTTAATATCTGAAGAATAGCCTTCATTATGAAGTGTGCCAGTCCTCTCTGTCTTCCTGCACACCGGGTGGTGTCATCTGCATAACGCAAGTTGTTCATGGATTTTCTTGAAATCTTGATATCTGCTCTCCCACTTTTAGGATTTATTTCCTCAGCACACTATGAGACAATATTGACTTAATGGTAATGAGTTCATTGGCCCGAATACACTGAATAAATCGCGACCCTCTCAACCCTGCGGTATTGGAACATGTGAATTCACCTGCCCAATTACAATCACATTCACGCCCCCCAACCTTGATTTGTGCCTGGTCTTCCAAGATGTTTTCTGTGGTGTGGGTTAGAGTGTAGAGATGATATGTCACCTCAGTTTTCTCCCTTCTTCTCCTCAAAAGTCTGGACCCCCAGGGGAGGGGGCAAGCTCCACGGGCATCCCGCAGGGCAGCACCGAATCCGGGGCTTTTTTGAGGAATCCATTGTCATGATTCCGTCCCCAGAAACATCAGGACTCTATTCTTTCAGGACGTTGTAGAGCTCAGGCTCTTGCCTCCTCCACTTCTTCAAACATTCGGTCTGAAGGAAGTTTCATCGAGGCTGCGGATACACTGTCATATCGATGGCAACTTCATCAATATTTGGCCCTAAGAATGTCATTAGAAAATTACCAAATTAAATGTTAGAGTCTGTTTGAGTTTTGACTCAGTGGTGTCTTGCAAAAATTACCAAACCATTTGTCACTTGCGTGCTCTGTAAACGGTAGGCCAAATTCTCAAAGGTTTTGTTCATCTTCAGAAGGCACCAATGGGGCAGCCCATGGAAGGTGCAGCCACAGGCCCCGTGTTTACAAGTAAGAGGTTCTGAAGTCAGGGCCATACCTGGCCAACTAGTTCAACGATATACACTTTCAGTAGATTGCTTGGAAGACATGAAGCTCAATTTCAGTCTCTTCAACACAGACAAATATACATTCTCTAGCGTTGAAAGTGGGGGTCAAACAGGGTTTTGCATGGGAATCACTGTACCTGGGTTCTGATGTCTACAAGCGCAGTAAGCAATAGATGACAAAATTGCTGTTCTGAACCTCTTCTGACTTTCCACTTTCCAGTACCATGACACTAGTTTTCACCCTCGCACAGGTCACAGCCTCTCTGTTCTGTTTTGCGCCTGCGTATATTACTTTTATGTGTTTTCCTTCACCAGCCCAGCCACTATCATTGACCCAGGGGCCCCTTAGCTACACCTGTGTTATGTATGCCATATCTCTCCTGGCGTGCCAAATCCAGAAGGTTCTAAATAATTAAATCTACTTCCTTCCAGGCTGCTAGAAATTATGTGCCTATTGAACCCAAATGTGTTAAGTGTGTAGTTTTCAAAAACCAGGTAAATTTGGGGAACAAAAAGAAATTCTAGTAACCCACGAAGGCCTCTAGTATAAACCAACATTCTCCCAGGAAAACACGTATGACCATCCTACTCGTAAGCCAAGCTGCTTTTGAGATTTTACTTGGAAAGCACGGTGCAATGCATTTCCTCATTGCCGTTTTTCATGCAAGACCTTGCAAATTGTTTCACTTTCTAAAAAGTGCTGCTTGGTATGGTTTCTGCATGCTCATATCCTCTCGATGTAGTGAAATGGGACCTGGCTCCGTGCCCCCAAATGCCTGCAATCAAAAGATGCAGGTGAGTGTTTACACAGCAGAAAACCCAGAGGAAATATAAGGCCAGGTAATAACTGGCTCTGTGCGTTACCAAATCTCATCAACCATTTTGACAGTGAGGTTTTATAGTGATTCATTTGGTTTTCTAAATAAAGATTGATGCAGATGACCACAAATAAATTCCCCTAGTCTTGCTTACCAAAATACAGGCCACACCAAACTCATGACCGACGGTGGCGGCGGCAGCAATTAATCTGCATCATGTACCAAGTAGCTTTGGCCAGTGCAGCTTCTCTGGGTGTCATTTAAAATGGCAAAGCAAGGGTAAATAAATCAATAGGCTGTTCTGGTACATTTCTGTAATGCTTGTAAAGTAACCGAGTGCTAGAGCTGGCAGAAGTTCCCATTATGTCAATGAGCATTCGTTAAGGAGAAATTGTGTGATAAGCACCAGCCACCATGGAGGACCCTGGCCTTTGCTTGTGATGGAGGAAAAGGGCAAACACCTTATAATATCTGTAGCATGTGTTTCTTTTTCTCAATAGAGAATAGATACTTTTCCCTAGAAGTTACTCATATATTCATTTTACTTTTTAAATAAAAAATATGGAAAATTAGGACAATGTGTGTATAGCAGTATGAAGATTAAATTCAGCATCTTCATAATGTGGGATAAGAATTGTAATCCTTTGAATACTCCTTTCTAATAGTTGTCATATGATCTTGAATGTGCCTTGAATGGTTTCGATTATTTTACTTCAGTTACAGTATAGTTCATGGATCAGACATGGTCTGTCTTCCTGAATATTTCCGTGTGCTTCAGAGGAAACTGGCTGATGTCACATTATCCAATTCTTAGAGAGTGCTGTTCAGAGCATCAGAATACTTTGACTTTTTGTCTCCTTGATCTCCCAATCACTGGGGAAGCACTAGTAACATGTCCTACAATAATTGTGCATTTGTTTATTGCTCCTTGTTTTTTTTCTCAGTTTTTATCTAATGTATTTTTACGTTCCATTGCTTGGTGCACACATGTTTCAAATGTCTGTATCCATCTTTGGACATGACCTCCTTATCATTGTGTAATGTTTCCCTATACCAATATTTCTGGTAACTTCAGCTTTTTCTAATATTAATTATTTATATTCAGTGTATGTGAATGTTATTCAATAATACTTTCATTAAAAAACAAAGCAAAATTAAAAACTCACTGCTGTCAAGTAGTTTTCAGCTCACAGCAACCCTATAGGACATAACTGAACTGCTTTTGTGGTTTTAGAAACTGCAAACCTTTACAGGAGTAGAAAGCCTTATTTCTCTCTCTGGAGCTGGACTCCCTGGAGTTGAAAACTGCTGACCTTGTGGTTAGCAGTCCAGTGTGTAACCCATGAATATACTAAAGCTTATACAAATAATACCCATGAATACACTAACGTTTATAAAAATCATATGGTATATTCACTGGGTCTCTTCATGTTTAACATAGTTGCTTTTCATATTTAATGTTGTCTTGAGAATTTTGAGAATTACTGTTAATCATCTGGGATTTTGTATAGGGCAATTGATTCTGAAGAAAATGGACATTTAATGTAAGGACTCCTGTTAATCTGATCAGGAGTTTGAGGTTTACTGTAGCCAGGTAATATTAGTGAAAGCTAAGAAAAAGTCAACTTGTTCTAGTTGCTTTCTTTTGCTCCCCTTATGGATTTGAAATTCCCTTTATGATTTCTTTACCTTCCCAGCTTGTTTCTTGAAGCTTTTCCTGCTGATGTTTTTCTTATTATAATTTCAGATTCATTAGCATAATAGCAGATTGTGAGGACAATTTCATGTGTACCCAGTCGGGCTGTGACCACCCAGAATAAAAGCAGACAACAAAGAAGGCATGTGCTGTTTACTTGGTGGGACTAGCCACTGAAAACACTATGGAAAGCAGCAGGACACTGTCAACTGGGGAAGAGCCACCTTCCCAAAAGATAATCCACAATAATGATGTGAATGGAGTAAAACCAGCAGAAGTAAAGCTTGAGGGGACCGTCGTTGGCTGATAGGGCGTGACTCAAAATGAAAAGAAATCACTGCAAACCAAAGTTAATCATTGGAACTTTGAAGGTACAAAATATGGAGTATCTAGGAAAACAGGAAGTTGTAATGAAATGGAACACATGTGCATCTACATTGATAATTATTTGTGAGTGGAATGCAAAAATTGGAAAGAACAAAGAAGGGAACCTAATTGGGAAATATGGTCTCGGTGAAAGAAATGCAGCTGGAAATCACGCAATAGATTTTTTTTATATATAAATTTTGAAACTTTAAACAGTGACTATAATGAACACCTTTAGATGTACCTCAGCACACTTAAAAAATTATTTCCTAAGGATAGAGTTTCTAGAAATAAAATCAATTGGAGAATGTTGTATTTCAAGATTTACTCTGTTTTCCTTTCAAAACTTTATTTTGGAATCCTGCCAGTGTTTGGTTGTGATCCGCATGACTGCTGGTTGGAAACCACTAGCAGATATGAGGGCGAAAGACTGGGCTTTCCTCTTTTTCCTGTTTGTTTTGTTTGTAAATTCACATAATAGAATTTTGCAAGTCTAAATAGTTCATTGAATTACCTCTTTAAACAATACAAATGGAGATTATACATGTTGATTTCTCCAGAAGGAATACACAGAAATCAAATTAACTACATCCATGGTTAAAGACGAGGGAGAATCTCAATATCAGAAGCTAAAACCACATCACAGGTGGCCTAGAACAGACCACCAAGTACTCACACGTAAGGTCCTACTGAAGCTGAAGAAAACGAAAACACATCCCCTAGGAGCCAAAATATAACCCTCAGTAGACCCCACTTAAAATTTGAGGAAATCTCAGGACTTGGTGCATTGAAGACCAGTGACAGGCACGTAATGAGATATGGGATATCAGCAACATAATCCACGAAGAAAGTGAAAGGTCACCACAGAGAAGAAACACTTCAAAGTGGATGTCAGAAAAGACACCGAAACATCCTAAGAGAAGCTTACGCAAATGGGAGAAATGATGAGGTCAGAGAGCTGAACAGGATGTTTTAAAGGGCAAAAAGAATATTTTAAAGGGCAGCTCTAGACGAAAAAGTAAAATATTATAACGATGTATGCAAAGACCAAGAGTTGGGTGTTCAGAGGCAAGAACACATTCAGCATCTCTAAAACTTAAAGAAACTCTAGCCTACAGTTTCCATATTGAAAGATTCTATAGACAACATAATGAACATTGCACGAAGCACCAAAGGCAGATGCAAAGACTACTCAGAGACATTGTACCAAACATAACAGTCAACATTCAACCATATCCAGAGATAACATATGCTTGGGAATCAATAGTACTGCGGGAAGAATTCCAAGCCGAACTGAGAGCATTAGACAAAAACAAGGCTCCAGGAATTGATGGAATAATAATTGAGATACTTCAACAAGCTAATGAAACACTGGGAGCACTAACTCGTGTATGCCAGGAAATGTGAAAGACCGCTATTTGATCAATTGACCGGAAGAGATCCAGATTTGTACCCATTCCTAAGAAAGGTGACCCCACAAAATGCTCAAATTATAGAACGATATCATTGATATCAATTACAGAGAAAACGTTGCTGAAGATTACTGAACAACCATTGCATTAGTCTATTGAAAGAGAGATTCGCTAGGCTTAAGCGGGACACAGAAAACAATATGGAACAAGTAACATCATATTGATGGGTTATAGCTGAAAGCCGAGAATACTAGACAGATGTTTACTTGTGCTTTATTGACTATGTAGTGGCATTTGACTGTGTGTTTCATAACAAATAATGTACAATGTTGAGAAGAATTGGGGATGGGCTCAATCATAAAAATGATTGGCAGGCTTGTGCAGGTGAGGGACGGCCGTGTGTTGTTGTGCAAAGAGTTACTGTGATTTGGAATTGATTCTGTGGCACCTGAAACAACAACAATGCCCAAGGTTATAATCATTTGAAAACAGGTTTGTTTATCATGTAAAGAGAATGCTGACGTAGGCTATATGCTAATTAAATATATTTTTGATCTACCCAAACAGGTTGAACAAGAGAAGAGAGGGAGCGAGACGGAAAAACATACAGGAGATGATACATGGAGCTTTCCTAGTAAGCAGGAAGCCTGAACCAAGAAGGATCTTTTTTTGGAGCTCCCAAGAGAGAAAGCCTTTCTGCAGAGGTGGCATTCTGCCTTTGAATCCTAGTCTCCTAAGGTGTGAGCACACACCCTCCTGTTGTCCAAGCCACCCACTTGTGATATTTGCATCATCGCAGTACTGGTTAATGGAGACGTTCACTCGGAAGCTAGCCTTCCCTAAGACACAGACACAACCATCATGATAGCCGGGACGCTCTTGGATATTAATTAGACTCTGGAGTTCATCTTTTGTGCAGCATTTACTGTTCTACACAACACAATTGTATACTAATAAGTTCTAAATTGTTTGATGAGGAGTAGTATGGAAGCCAACACTTTTCTTTTACCTTATTGAATTCATACACTTTTCTTTCCTGCAATAGCTTTCGATTCTTCATTTTGATCACTTTGGTTTGCCTAGCTAACTCTTCTGGCACTGTCTTTGACAATGGTCTGCTTCTAGTCATTAGGCTAGCCATATCTGAAAATATTTCACAGCTATGCATATCGTTTCCCATGGCTACTTCCTCTCAGATTGGCACTAATTCCTTTTTTGTTATCTGTTCTTTGTCTGGAAGTTCTGCTGAAACCTCTTCACGTTGCCTGACCATTTGAACTTGGAGTGACAGAGCTTCTTGCATCACAGTAACACACAAGCCACCAGAGTGCAATAAATTGACAGACAAGTGGTAAACAGGACTTCACGATATTTTGTCGTGACTTTTAAATTTTATTTTTGCTCTTATATGGTCACTAATTTTCTTATTCATGATATTTGCCACTTCTCATTTTCCTTTGTTATATTTGTGAGGCTTGCCACTGCTGGATTAGCCCTTACTTGGTCACTCTGCAAGTGTGGCAAATGATGGTGACTCTACTCCTGCATCAGCCATTATTTGTGCATCTGCCTGGTGGTTTTTCAATGCCACACCTGTGGCAGTTTGATCCTTTCCTCTCTAGTTTTCCTTACAGAGTTTATTCTACAGATCTGGGATGTTGAGTGAAGGAGAACTACTCTTTGGATATTTGAGAATAAAGGCTGTTTGGACTCTTTTCACCCAGGAGATGTGAATAACAAGAAGAAATTCTACCTTTCCCACTGTAAGCCTTCAGTGGAGCATGCCCTGCTGTGCTAGGCTGGGTTGCCTAGAGTAGCAAATCCAGTGACACGCATATGTGTATAAGAGAAAGCTTTATGTCAGCAAGTGATCTTATATCCAAAGAAGCCTTTCATCCTAATCCAACTCCAGTCCACAAGTTGGATGCAAGTCTGGGTGCTTATGTTAGTCTGGGTAGACTAGAGAAACAAATTCATAGATACCTGTGTATAAGAAGAACTTTATACACAAGAGCAATTGAATATTGATAAAACATACCAGCCCAGTCCAGATCAAGTCCAAAAGCCCTGTATTAGCCCATATGTCTGATACCAATCTATAAATTCCTCTTCAGACTCACAAACCACATGCAATGAAGCCAAATGTAGGAAGATCACTGGGCAGTGTGTGGAAAGCCTTGTGATCCAGTGGTGGTGTGAACATCTCAGAGTTGGCAGGGGTCCTCACTTGGCTTCTCCAGCTCTGAGACTCTGGCTGCCATCCGCCTATCTCCATGTGGCTTGTCAATTGCTATGTCCCCCAGGGAGTGAGCCTGCGTCCCTTCTCAAGCAAGCTACCTATCTCCTTAGCACCTCCCCATGAGGTAATCAAGATGCAACCTGATGGACAGGCTAAAACCCACCCATTCACTCTGAATCCCCTCAAGTTGGTAACAGATATGTAACTACAACAGTGCTGTTCAAACTCACACAATTGCAGACTTATGACTTAGAAAAATGGAGCAGGAACCAAGAAGATAATAGAACAATATTGAGACTCTTGTGAATCTAAGGTCTGTGGAAAATGATAGGGTGCTGACAACTCTCAGTGTTAAGGGGCCCACATGGGGTACATATGGAGGCAGGCAGGATTTCAGCAGGCTGGAAAGCAGACAGAAAGAGAGTTTCCCCATTTCTCCACTTACAACAGTGGTTCCCAACCTTCCTAATGCTGCAAAGCTTTAATATAGTTCCTCATGTTGTGGTGATCCCCCAACCACAAACTTATTTTCATTCCTACTTCATAACTGTAATTTTTTCTATTGTTATGAATCAGACCCCTGTGAAAGGGTCGTTGACCCCCAAAGGGGCCGCAACCCACAGTTTGAGGGCCGTTGATTTATAAGAAGGCCGTATTCCCAAAGACACATCACCAGGCTGTAATCTGATTGAGAGGTTAGATACCACCCTTACATCTCATAAAAGTTCCTGTTGATGTAAAATCAGCTAAGGACCACACCTGCACGATGGGTAAATCAGGTCTTTCTCAGGCTTTTGGAAAGCACAGCAACCAAGAGTTGCTATGGGAATGCACGGTCTTTGTCTCCTCTGAGCATGGATATTCAGCTCCTTTGTCTTCTTCCTCAAACAGTCAGGGTTCCATGTTTTTCCTCATTTCTTTATCGTACAGGTTTATTACAGAGTCTATCTTGACCATTGAAGCCTTGCCAAAGTCAGTATTGTGGCAATTATTCATTATGAAATATGCTCTCTGTCAGTGACTGCAAGGATGTTTCTCTTGATTGTGTTATTCCCTACATAGCAAACTCTATGGTTTTCTGATTCACAATGGTCAATACTAGTCCATTTCAGCTCTCAAATGCCTAGAATGTCATTATTTATGGATTCCATTTCATTTTTGAAGACTTCCAATGTTCCCAGATTCATACTTTGCACATATCAAGGTCTGATCATTAGTATGCTTGTGCGGCTGTTTCTTGTCATCTTGAGTCATCGCCCATGAGGAAATGAAGATCTCAAACGCTTCATTCCCACAGGCTCTGCTCCACTCCTGTCACCATGGTTGCCCCTACTCTGAGAAAGAAGCTCTTCCTCAATACAGTCGGAGTGCCCTCTGGCCTGCAGGTGCCATCCTCTAACACTATCTCCAAAAATGCTCCATTTACAGTTCCTTAGGTCTTCAGTATCTGACAAGCTTTCGAATATATGCACAAAGTGGTCGGTGGTTCCTTCCTTCAAAACAAAAAGGCAGGCTCTTCCTTTTTGGTTGTCTGTTCTTAGTCTGGAAGCTCTGCTGAACCCTGTTGGCATTTGAAGTATCAGTGACATAGTTTCCAGCATCACAACAACATATGTCACCACAGCACTGACAGATAAGTGGTGGTACACTGCCATATAAATAGTAAATAGAATGGCCAGAATGCACAGGATTAACGATGGCTGCCATCTCCTGGATATAAAATAAATCATCTTAGAAGCAGGATCAGGGGATATCACTATCCGTAAAAAAATGCCTATTTTGAGCCCTGAGCTCCCTGTGCATTGAAGCTCCATGATCCAGAAGAACAGCTTTGGGAGAAGAGGAGCAGCAACAGAACCAGGATCCAGAGCATGCGACTTCCTAGTCCTCAGATGACATGAAGCTGAATGCTTTGGAGAAGGAGGCTGGCTTGTGCAGTAGGGTTTCTTGGGGGAGGTAATTGAGGGACTGTGTTTTCTGAGTCATGGAGATGGAGCTGGTACTTATAGTGGTAGAGGCCTATAGCTGACTGGTATACCACGTGGCTGAGGACCAGAGAGACATCCTTATTGGTATGGCAGAGGCAAAACTTTCCTGACTAGAAAATTGTATCTTGAACATTTGTCATTAAATTTTAACCTTTTCGTTTCCCTAATAAATCTCATAATCTTGAGCATCATCTGTGCATTCTGTGAAGCCATTGCAATGTATTATTGAGTCCAGTCACAGATAATTGTTGTGGAAAGGAGAGTTAGTGTAAGATTTGTGGTCCTCTGTCATGCAAAGACTATCAGGTTATTTTGCACAAATTAATTATTGAAATGAAGAATGAAGGTGATGAAAATGAAAAAACAGAAAGACAAGGATGAGGGAGAAAACATTTGATTTATCAAATCACAAAGTTCATTGTGTATTTGGAATTTTAATAGAGATTACTATTCAAATCCTTTAGCAAAAGTTCATTTGGAAGAGACTAGGAAGTAAACAAAAGCAATAGAAATCATTAAAATTGCCACCAATATAATCAGAAAAGGGGGGAAATTTAAACTTAGTTGCGTATAAAAATAAAGAGAAGTATCTTTCTTTACCTTGTTTGAAATTCATTGTGTTCTTAAAATTTTATTCCCTTGCATGATTTACAATAATTTTGTAACACGAGGACTTAGAAATGCTAAGAGAAATAAAGTAGCAACAATTTCTGAAGCAATAATCTATGTCATAATGAAAAACGTAAAATAGAAAAGTCCTGAAACCATTTGAGTTGCAATTCATAAACTTTATATGCAACATCTACTTGAAGAAATCTTTCTAAAACATTTTACACCTCTTAATGCTTCCATCTGCTGCGGAATTTTCAAGTTGCTCCTGTAGAGCTGTACAAGGAATGACTGGAATCTTTTTAATATGAGGTTTGCACTGTGGTAGGAAATTACCTTGTTGCCACGGTTCACTGATCGTGCTTGGTGGGCCAGGAGGTCATGGTTTCAGGACTTAAACCATAATGGTAATTCGTAATAGGCTCTCTTTGCACTTCCCGCATGGTTCTGGGTCAACAGCATCATTATCCTTTACTTCAAGTTCATGCGTGTTTTGCCCTGCCACTTTCACATTGATAAATCCTGTCTTCAAAATAGAAAGTGATATTTAACCAATGAAATATCCGTATGATACTATATATATGGTACATCTAAGTAGAGCTATAACTTTTCAAATTTAGCCCCTTTAATTTACACAGACACGGAATGCACAGGCAGAAACATTAAAAATACAGAAACTATAAACTTAATATATTAAATAAATTCTTGAGATTGTTTTTAAAAGTCAATTGAGATCTATGAAAAGTTGTGATTTAGCTTTTCTGGACTTGTTTTAAGTTTCTTCAGCTTTAGCTTGAAGTTACACAGAAACAAGGTGACTGTTGGCCTTGTTGTGAGTGATGACATTAAGTTTGTCCATCATCTTTTTTCACAGATATAATTAATCTGATTATTGTGTATTCCATCTGACTCTGTTCAGATGTGATGTCATCATTTGTGATATGCAGCATAAATTTGTTTGCAATATGTCTTTTTTTGCTGCTCCTCTGCTTTAACAAGCATGATGCTCTTTTCTCAGAGCGAGTTGCTTCAGATATTTCCAAAGACTGTAAGATGAAGTATCACAGTCTTTAAAACTAGGGAGCACTATTTGCATATTCCAAGACAGATTTGTTCTTTCTTTTGATAGTTCTCGGTATATTAAATAATCCTTGCCAACACCATAATTCGGATGCAATTTTCTCCGAGTGTTAGGCCAGCAATTGCATGAATCTGAAGGTCAGCTCCAGCGAATATCAGTCTTTCCATGGACTTGAGTTGATAGAAAGGTTTTTTTCTTACACAAATAAATATCCCTGGTTTTGCTTCTCTAGAAAACTCAGCCCAACACAATCATATCCTACATTCTATGAGCACTTCTGAATCTGGCATGAACTTCCGACACCCTACTGCAAGTCTTTTTAAGTCTCTTCAGCAAAGATTGACTTGCACGTGATCCACAAAGGTCTGCTCAACGTTAGGAAACAGCTGTGTCAGAGTGACAATTACAGTTCCTTTCAACCAGAGGACTCATTTTCTGGCAGCAATAGCAGACAATACCCTGATGTTGTAAATAAACTTGTCGATGGCCAATTTTGAATAAATAGATCACCCCCTTCTTTTTAATTCATCTTAGGCTAGGAGCTATTGTGAAACCTGTATTCCCTGTGTAACTCTGCTGGCATTCTCATATATTTGAAATACTTCTGGCATTCTTTCCAATATCCCTGCAGCATGCAAGCTACCATTGCGTGACAAACTGACAGACTAATTGTTGCTATCCTATAGGCCCGTGAAGATCAAGCCAATTCTCACTCACAGCAACTCTAATGTAAAGAGTATCAGAGCTTAGACTTGGAATTGTCTGGTACACAGCCTTCTCCTCCTTCTGTGGAGCCGTAGTTTGTGTACTTGTCAACAGTCAGGTCAGCAGTTCAAACACACCAGTCAGTGAGTTCATGAGAGAGAAATCAGGCAGCCTGCTTCCATTGAATATTGCAGTCTCAGAATCCTTCTGGGGAAATTCTTCTCTGGTCCTTTACGGTTGCCATGAGTCAGAATCAACTTGACAGCAGTGGATCCCATGGTGATCATTTAACTTGAACTTCCAGTTGGCTTTTCTCTCATTTTGTCTACATGGCAGCTTTCTGTCTGTTACAAGCCAGTTGATACCAGAACTATTTCCAAATAGCAGAGGCAGCCAAACCTAGCCTGTGTGATTTCATCCACGTCTTTCTATGTGAAGTTAAGAAAGGTCTAAGTTAATTTTACTGAGATTCTGTGTCTACTGTGACCTCCAGCCACCACATGAAAAGCTCTATAGAAATTACTTCAATCTCACAAGGTCATGTCTATCTTTGGACTTTATGTACTGGTGCTTTTACAACATATCATCTTGCACACTGTTTCAGTAAATTCTAAACATCCATAAAATTAGCCTAAGCAATGATAGCCTTAAAAAAAATCTCAAATTCTCCTAACTGAGAAACACTGCTGGCTAGTATTTCAACCGAAGGTCTCTTTATCTATGTTGTCATGGATTCTTTCTAGCAGGAACTTGCGTGGTTCCTTTTTACATTATGATACAAAACCAATGGTCACATATTATAATTATCCCTATGACATCCAGGGAGTAGACAGCACATATTTTGCTTCACTTCTTACTTTACTTACTCTGTAACAGTCTATGTACAATCCTGATGTTTTACATTGTTTTCGTTTGTATCAAAGAACAGGAGAGGGGAAGAGAGCACAGAAAGTATGTAAAGCAAATTGACACAATGAGATTTATTCTTGTTTACAAACCTTCAGGGAAGGAATCTTTCATTGAGTATTTGGAAGTGCTAATTTTACAGCCTTTTATTTTAGCATTGGTAATAGTGGCCCCACTGGCATACTTGCTGTTTACTGAGACGTTCTTGGCCCCAGGCACAGTGCTAAGTGTATTATAAAATTATCTTACGTAGCTTCATAAATAAATTTTAAAGTTTGGCAGGCTATCAGGTGAAGAATACCATGGGTTCCTAGACCGTGCTAAAGTATTCTAACATGAAAATATGTCCGTCACGGTTGTTTATTTCCTTCCCCGTGCATCTGTTCATCACATGACAGTAGCTTCTGAGAGGCGGGGCTCATACTGTTCTTCCTCCAAACTCCCAACACACCAACCCATGTAGGTTTTAGTCATGATCAAAATACTCACATGGTCTAACTAAACATTTTCTCAAAGCAATAAACTCTCCTATCAACTGTATAGGTGAGCAAGGTGATTTTTCTCTCTGTCAATTTTGGAATGCTCACTCATGTGCAAAAACCATATATAATAAGGCAATATTAGAATTGTGGGGGTGAAAACGCTTGTGGTTAGTGGACAGACAGTGCCTTCAGACAGGAAAGGTGTTACAGCATCTCTCTCTGCCATATAAATGTCCTATATGTTCGCATTCACTTTTCCCTCACCCTGTATTCATTACATGAAGAACAAGGGACAATTTCCTGGAAAGGGAAACCTAAGGGCATATTTGAAAGTGGAAAGAAGAGGCGACATAAAGGGAAAGAAAATCCACTGCAGAGGGGAGGCGCTGTATCAGGAACTCGGGGACTTCCACCCCGCACAATATGTTCCATTCACAAAGGCTTCCTGACACACGCAGACTCTACACGCCCACTGGTTATGATCCAAACAAGCTCACTACGTTTGGGTGCACAGAAAGCTATGCAGCTAATACTACAGGACTACCCTACATTTGAATTTTATAATATATATTTGTTAAGCAGAATTTTTCCTTCATTCATATTTGCCTTCATATAGTCCAATAAAGATCCCCAAACAAACGAGAGTCCAGAAGTTAAGTACTGAAGAATTAAATAAGGGAAGATCTCTTAACTATATTAAAAAGTTTGTATAAAAAAGTTGTCAGGTGCTGTGAAGTGTGATCTGACTCTTAGTGGTCAGAGGTACAACAGAACCAAAGGCCGTCCGGTCTGCGCCATCCAACTGCTGTTATAATTGAGTGCATTATGACAGTCACCGTGTCAATCCGGCTTCTTAGAAAACTTCCTTTTTCATTTCCTACTTTACAAAGCATGGTGTTCTTTCCAATGACTAGTCTTGGCTGACAGCATGTCCTAATAATGAGAGCCAACACATGTAATAAAAAAGCCATATTTATAATGAACAGCAAAGGTGAAATATCTAGTGCATGGTTACTCATAGTTTGACTTCAGGCCTTATTTTTATTTTATTGGGTTCCAAATGGAATAAAATTGTTCTTAATAAAAGTGTACCCTTTAGTTGATGTGTGGTGCTAGTTATTTGATGATTCTATAACGATATTTAATTTATCCAGGTTAGGAATAAAGTCTCCTGAGTGGGACAAATGATACATGTCCTCGGCCATGAAAGGATGGGTTGGAGATTTGAACCTGCTTAGAGGTGACTCAGAAGAAACACCCAGTGAAGTGATTTGGAACAATGAGTCATTGAAATCCCGGTGGGAGCAGTTCTATTCCGACACAAATGGGCTCTCAGTGGGAATTAGAACTCCTTTCCTTGGAAAATTTATCAGCATTCTACAAACATTGATGCAACACAACAGAGTCTAAAAAACAAGGCTGGGCCTGGTTTTTGGCTTTCCACATCTTGTTTATGTCTATTCCATTTCTTTTCTTGTGGTACATTTATAAATAATTCATAGCTTTTTCAATTATTTTCATTGGTTTCATATTTATTGAAGTAGAGAACTGGCATATAACATCTGGCTATTTTTTATTGAAAATAAGAATAAATGTTAACGTGTGTTTTAAGAAATATGCTATCTGAAATATTATATATTCTTATTTAAATATTACTTGTTTGTTGTTTTCAATACCTGAAGTATTCATATAACTTATCAGATTAAAAATATATTTTAAAGCATTGCTTCTCAATATTCTTGTGTAATAATAATTTATTTTGTAATAATTAATAGTAGTTAGACCCAACGGGTTGGAGATTAGAGATGTATCAAACACCTTTCCAAGATCTTACATTACTCCATTTTCCCCCAACACCTCCCCTTAGTATATTCCCTCATGTAATCTTAGGTTCTAAAGTTCATTAAAATAGCATCACAGAACTCATGGAACTTCAAGGAAATGACACACCTGGTCGTGGGTGCTGTTAAGTCCCGAACAACCCAAAGTTCAGATCTTTGCCCTGAGGATCCACTTATTTCACAAAGCTTCAGAAGTTGGAGAAACAAGGTGTATTAGGGTGGAATAGAGAAACAAATTCATAGACACTCATATGTGCAGAAGAAAGAGTTTTATATAAAAGAGCCATCGTATATTGAGAAAACATCCCAGCCCAGTTCAGACCAAGTCCATAAGTCTGATATCAGCCCATATGTCCAATACCAGTCAATAAATTCCTCTTCAGACTCACATAGCACATGCAATGACACATAAAATAGCATGTGTACCGAACAGAATAAAACTAAAATGCATGCAACTCAATATGTGCCAAAACCTCGTTTAATTGTATAAGTGAACAGCATAACCATATTCTATGCCTAACAAGTGCAGTTAAATGAACACCTACAACATAATCCTGTGAATACATCTCACCGCATATGAGTGTTCATAAGCCAGCCACTTCATGCCTTTATCCGCCCCATTTTGGGTATCCAATTTCTAAGCTGCCCACTTGCATCAACCCAGTGCTCTGAGGAGATAATCATATTCTTTGATGTGAAGAATCTTCTTTCCAGTTGGAACCTTGTAAAGTCCGCATCCATAGCAAAGCCAAATCAAGACAAGCCAACCGTAAAGTTAGGAGCAATAAGCACCAGTCCACAGGCTCAAAAAATCTCTCCATCTGGTCAGATTCTGAGACTGTAACTCTTGAGGGGGTAGAAAGCCTCATCTTTTCCCCAAAGATTTGGCCCTGTGGAATAGCTGACCTTGATGTTAGCAGCCCTGCTCATAAACACTATGTCACCTTAGTCCTGTGACAGACAACTCCCTCCAAAATGAGGTTATAGTTCTAGACGTAAAACAAAAAACCTCAAATTCCCTCTCATCCAGTCAGCCCTGACCCAGAGTGACCTTTTGGTCAGAATAAAACTGTTACTGGGTTTTTGTGACAGTAAATCTTTATGAGAGTAGAAATCCCTGTCTTTCTCTAAGGAGATTCTGGTGGTTTCGAACTACTGACCTTATGGACAGCAGTCCAACGCTGAACCACTATAGAAGTTAGAATTTATAATACATCACAAAAGCATTATAGCCAAAGGGATTGGGGCAAGAAGGGCCACATTAAGTAATTGATGACATCTCATATGGACAGACAGGACAAGTATACAAGAGGGTGTCAAATTGTTCATGGAAAATGGAATTAAAGATAATGGAATTTCTCCACAAAACTTCCAAAGCCCTGACATGTATTTATTAGTATCCTTTCAAAAAATACAATTTTGATACATTAGATGTGAGACTTCAAACTACTACTCTTTTAGTGTATCCCTCAGGTATATGGAACAAATAGTTAATAATGCTCCCCTCTGAATTCATCATAGCGTAATTGGTTTAGCAAACAAGAAAGAAAACCTAGTTTTATATAATTCATAAGTAAAATGGGCTCAGAGAATATAAAACGCAAAACTTGGGAAAAAAAGTTTCATTTATAAAAGCAGCAGCTACCAATCTGTTGCTTTGATCATATTATTCCTAAAATAAAAACAAAAGATGTCCTAGTGTCAACCGTAAAATAAATTACGTTCACAGGATGAAGACAGCGCAAACATTGTATAGACAGTCTCAATTCGGGACTATTCCTGTGGTTTCATTATCTAAGTTATTCACTTTACTCTAGTCATTTGCATGCTGAGAAATACCCCTGGCATATATTGCTGCATATTTTCAGATGAAGGATGTACTTTACCTACCTTCATTATGTGACAGAAAATTGTACCAGTCATTCAGAATGGGAAAAAGTCCATATTACTAAAAATATTTTTATGGACTTTTAGATTCCCATTTTAGATATTCTAAGTACAGTATATTTTCTTTGTCACTCTTTCTTTTCCATCCTTGGTCAATTACATTTTCTGAACTATGGAGCAAATGAAATGTTATTAACCTGGAAATGCAAGAAAAAATGAGATGAGTTCTGGACAGTTCTACTTTTGTTTCATTATAAGCTAGGGTAGCATGGTGTTAACTGATTTTCAGAATAGGTTAGGTACTTGGCAATGAATTATGTAAGCCTCTGACATGCCACCCTCTTACAAGTAATATTTTCTGTAGAAAAAAAAGAACTTGCTTACATTCTAGACGCGTTTACCCTAAGGGTTAGTACCTTAAAAGAGATGAGGTAAAGGGGAATAGAAACATTTATCTACAACTAATGGCTCTTTTCAATTTGAGCTCAAAGAACATGTCTGTTCTTTTCAGTAATGACAGAATCTATCTCCAACTGACAATCTTGGTGGGAAAATGTTGTTCATAAAAAACTCACAGAATTAAAGGAGATCCTGTCATAATACTATCGAAAGAGCACTGTCAAATTTCTCTGGGCCTTTAGTTTAAATGTCATTTCTATTCAACTACTGAGATTTTAAAAGTGCTTCTGTATTGGAGTTTTCTCCCTACAGGTATATGTGGTCTTACAGGGATTTTACAATCCGTGTTAAATACTCTCCCCAAACGTATCACTTGTAAAATGACTTGTTGGGACAAAATTTGCAAGAATATTTCATTGTTTTTCAAGTGGTAGAAAATTGGCAACGCTTGAAAGGATTAGAGATTCATGAATAAAATATTGATTAATTACAATGGAATGTCACTAAAATCTTACTATCTATTGTTGGAAACTTCCCTAGTTTGGGTTTCAACTCATTTTGAAATTAAGGAAAACAAAATGAAAAACTGCTCAGTCCTGTGCCCCCCTTATTGTTGGTATGATTGAGCCCATTGATAAAGGCACTGTGTCAGTCCTTCTCATTAAAGGGCTCCCTCTTCTCTGGTGCCTCTATTTTACCAAGAGTGATGTTCTTTTGATGGTACATCCTGATAGAGGTCCAAAATGTGTGAGATGAAAGCTTAACTATATGAGTTTCTAAGGAGCATTCTTACTATACTTCTCTCAAGACAAATATCTTCATTCTTCTGGTAGGCAAGTATATATTCATTATTCTTTCCCAACACAATGATTCAAAGCATCAATACTTGGTCTTCCTTATGCATTTGATGTATAGGAGAAGATAGGAAAAAACATAACAAACAAACAAACAAAAGCATGGCTTGGGACAGGCACACCTTAGTCCTCAAGAATGGCATCTTTGCTTTCTAAGGGTTTAAAGAGGTATTTTGTAGCATATTTGCCCGATGGAAAAAATCGTTTAATTTCTTGACTGCTGTTTCCATGAACATTAAATGTGCACCAAGTAAGCATAATATTCTTGACAACTTTAATCTTTTCCCCACTGATGAATTTGCTTATTGGCTAGGTTGTGAGGGTTTTTTCAGATTTTATTTGATATTGAAGGGCAATGCATATTAAAGGCTGTATTCCTTGATCTGCATCAAGTATGTCGTGTCTTCCTTATTTCAGAAAGCAAGGTTGTGTCATACTGCATACTGCAGGTTGCTAATGAGACTTCCTTCATTCAGTCCTGGCCCCATGATCTTTTCCAGTTAGTCGTGTTTCCTGGATTATTTGCTTAGCATACAGATTCAACAAGGATGGCAAAAAAAAAAAAATACAACCCTGAAGAATCTTTTTTGTTTCTTCTGATTTTGAACCATGCACTACCTCCTGTTCTGTCTGAATAATCGCCTCTTGGTCTTTGCACGCAGGTTTCTGCATGAGTTGTTGAAACACATTTACATTGTTTTAGAATTTCCTTTCCTTACAATGTTATCCACGATCTCTTCTGAAGCAGTCCATTGTTTTGCACGGTTATGGAAACACTGCATCTTTTTATTTTATACTCAAAATTTTTATGGAGATTTTTTTCTTCCCAAACACCTACCAACCCCCTAAGAGTTAAAGATACTATTTATTGTTAAAAACAAAAATGTATCCAAAGTAGTAGCTTCCACATTTTACTGAGCATTTGATTTTCAAATTATTGTTTTTAATCTTCATGGTATTGGAAAGCAATTACTAAGTAGCAATCAACACAGATAAAATTAAAGATGTTCTGTGTAAACAAGGAGCAATTGTTTTCAAATTGAAATCAAGTGCTGAACATGTTTCCATGGTTGTTAAGTGGCATTCTGTGTCTGATCACATGAAAGAGTGAGAAAATTAATGTCATATAAATAAATATTGATTCATTATTGGAGCGTTATTATAAAGATGTTAAAAAAAAGTTAAGTACTTCATAAAGCTTAGGAAGAGTGCCCAGTAAATACATTTGAAAGAGAGTATTCTCCCAAGGGATGTAATTCAGACTGAATTGGGAGACCCCAAGGAAAGGACTGAGTCAGAGCTGTCTGATAACAAGACTGAGATCCAGACATACAGCTGAGGCTTGATATACGGAATAGCCCCATTCACTTACGTCTCTGAATGGCCATTCTTGATACTGGCACCTGGACTAGACCCCTTTTTTCTATTACAATTATCTACCAGTACCCTCTCCTAAAACCGCATTTGTCATTCTCCTTATCTAAAACCCCTTGTTATCCAATCCATTGCCACAGAGCAGATACAGAAGGTACAATTTGGATCCGTGGGGCAATGCATGGATAACTGATGCACTGAAGTCCTGGGAGCAGCTTCATTTGCACTTAAGTCCAAGAACCGTATCATTGTACAATAATTCCTCACAATTGTTGCTATGTTTGACTCCACAGCTGTAACCTCGATGGCAATCGATCCCACTGAGGGTCTCCCTCCTTTTAGCTGTGACCCTCCGTGTCCCAAAGCATAATGTCCTTTCCCAGGTGCTGGTACCACAAGGTGTCCCTTCCCAGGGCCTGCTTCCAGCTTGTCCAAAGCACATAAGACAAAGTCTTCCCACTTTTGCTTCCATTTTATGGCAGGTTTTCTCAAGAATTTAGGAAATTATGGTATTTAAGGAAACTAGATGCCCTGAATGTGAGTGGAATGTATTACTGTTTTCTATTCTAGTGATTGTTTTTAGTTTAGAGGAGTCTTTATCATATTCTTGTAATTTATATATGTCAAAGTTTTAAAAGTTTCCATTACAGATTGGAATTATGAACAAATTGCAAATATGAAATCAAATTGATATTATATTCTTTTTATATCGCAATGATGCACATGGCTCAGAATTGTTCACTGTGAAGTCCATCCTTTACCACATGATGTGATATCTTTATGAAGGTATTTACTATAGAAATAGATGCATGCTGCTTACTATTCACTTTAGACTCTTTTTGTCAAAAGCTTTTATTGTGAATTTACAGATGACGTTATTAATTTTGCATTCAATATTCCAAACAAATTTTCACAGCCCCACATCTTTTTTTTTTTGAGGCAGGGCTTCTCTCTCTTGTAGGATATGAGCCTCCTTCCTATTCAAGTTAACACCTCTCTATATCTAGTCTATGATTTCCCTTCCTTTCTTTGCTCCTCCACCCTGGTAACCATCAACGTTTGTTTTGGTATACGAACATTTTCTCAATTTTAAAAATAAGAGTGCTTTCATACAGTATTTGTGTTTTTGCAATTGACTAATATTACCCAGCATAGTATCCTTCAAATCCATTCACACCAGGAGGTGTTGTACAGCTTCATCTGTATTGTCTGTGTGTGAGCACCCATACTTCCATGGATGAATATTGAGGTTGTTCCCATCTTATTGCTATAGTGAATAATGCTGTCATGAGCACGGGTGTGCATGTGTCTGCTTGTTGCCATGAACATTTTAAACCCTCACATACACTGTGGTTTTGCCCCCGTTCTGAAGACCAAGCTGTCGCAGCCGTCTTTAGCGAGATATACTTGAACTGGAGAGAGTCAAAACCAGAGAGCTACATGTTTATGGTACACCTTATATATTTTGCTTAGAGATGAGTAGCTGTTACATCTGCTCGTAGTCCGTTGGCCAGTGCACGGCATGTAATCAAGCCCAGAGTGAATAGATAGGGGCAAAATACACTAGAAGCCACAGGATAATGCTCTTAGAAGAGAGGGGGAGAGTGAAAAACTGAAAACATGAATACTATCCTCCACAAGAGATGAAATTTGTTTAAATAGACAGTTATAAGACCTGACCATCTCTGTTCTTCATCGTCTTCAGAGTGACATTTTGGGTGTTTGCTATAAATTATGGAGTTTTTCCTTTCCCCCTTTAAAGAAATATACTAGCAGTTCAAATTGAGCAGCTGAAAGACATACATTAAATTTATCCACTCCTCACTTATTGACATGGTTGGGTTTCAAAGACCATTTATTTATGCAAAAAATTGGCATTAGGTGAAATGAAGGGTGACCACATCTGGTCACGAAAGGGAGGAGGACTACATAGTTACACAGCTGCCGAATTACATCACTCCACACTACTGCCCAACCATTGAGAATCACGGCTGACACATAGTTGACAAATAACCTAACCATGACAGCATTTTTTGCTGCCAGATAAATGTAACTAGTGTGTAAAATAGTAAGCTCGATTTTTTACTGATATGAAAGTGAAATGTCGTACATCAAATATCAAAATTGTTGATTCCTGAGGATTAGGTGCACTTACATTTTTCAATTTTGTTTCTCCACTTTTTTCCTTTGTTCTTTCTTCCTTCTTTCCTTGCTTCCTTCATTGATTCAAATCGTAACAGGTGAGGCTGTACATTTCAGATCATTACTTTGAATTCCACAGTCTAAACCACTACCGATCCCCCATAGTACACCCTTTCTCCATTCCTTGATTTCCTTTTCCTTCCTGTGGGTGTTCCACTTCACCCAAGGCAACCCGCATCAACTATCTAGCCCACTGTTTCACTTGTCCTCCGTTGATATTTTCCTATTAATATTTTGCACATCTCTCATTAAAATTATTTGATATTTTGTTATATTAAATATCATGTTCGATAGAACTTTATTATCTATTTTATAGCAGTTTATTTTTATGTTGACGATTGAAGCAAACACTCAACTTATCCAAATCAAAATTCTAATCATCCACTTTTAAATAATTTTCCTATATTTCTCTAAATCTTGTTTCATTTTTTTACATTTCCACCCTATTGTCAAAATCCTTTATTTGACAAGGATTTTTAGAATATTTAATAGATATCATTAGAATCGTTGTTCCTGTATTCCTGTTTCTTTTAAATGAAAATACCTTTACTAATTCACCATGGAAACAATATTCTCTAAGATATCAGTAAATACCCTATTCCCGGTTTATTTTTATTTATATGTATGTAAAATTTGAATTCATTTATTGCTTTTGTTATTAATATTGCCTGCATGTGGCATCCAACTTCCTTATGAACAGTTTTTCCGAGATTTCTTTTACATTATTAGATGATTTCAAATACTGAATTGTGTTTTTGGTAACCCATATATTCTATGCTTGATGTTTTTCTTATCATCTCTATATTTCCCTTCTACCTGCTTTAGATTTATTCTGTTGCTAATTTCTCAATTGTAAATTTGGAAGCAAAGACTATCAATCAATCATCAAGTTATCTTTTTTCTATTTTTAATGCTGAAGACTATAATTATCAGAATATATTTCCTACATTTCACAACTTAAATATATAACATTTTCCTTATTGTTTTGCTACCTTTTAACTTTTACCCTAATTTACTCCTGAATCAAGTAGATCATGGCCTTCACTTTGATCCCTTCTCTGTCCTCCTGTGAGCACTATCTCCTGGTACAAGACTGGGTCATAGGATGATTCACCACTTTGATAACCGTATTTCATGGCCAAAAGTCTAATTTCTTGAAAATCATTGAGTTTATAAGCACCTTTGCTCCATTTTGATAGAAAAGTAAATCATATCACGATGTTTTTAAATTTTGAAATCTGCTAGTAAACTGAAGATGCAAAAAAAACCTAGAGGGATTCAAAGAAGAAAAGGCATCTAACTCTATTAAGATAATAGACCTCGAGTTGCTGTTTTTATTGGTTGGACATAAGAGAAGATGGAAAGTTTAAATAATGGGGATTTTAAAAAGTGAATTTTCACAAATTTTTAAAGGTCAGGCACATACTTAAGATTACTTGCCAGCAACCCACATCCCTCCAAAAATATAATTTTTGGTTTTAATTTTAGACTACTTAAGATCCAACTACATACTATATACAAGAGAAACAGTATATTTAAAATCAGAAATTATGAAATTAAAGAAGAGGGGTAAATACTGTGCAGTAAGCACAGGAAATAAAAGAGTTATATGGAAAATATTGACATCATATAAAATAGAGTTCAAGTCAAAGGGTAGGACTGTAGATAAAGGAATACTTTTATTTCAGTAAAAATGTCTATTCACAATGAGAAAATAGGTTTATATTATTAATAAATGAGCTTCAAGACCCATATAGTAAAATTTGAGAAAATTCAGAGAAAAATAATCAATTCTACAACATTGATTGGAGATATTATTACCTGTGATAAGCAGATTCTAAAATATTTCCACCAACCAAACTAGGCGACACTACCAAGAGACTTTTCAGACAGTACTAAAGTTACCATCAGCTTGTCTTAAAGGAGAGTGATCATTCTGGATTATCTGAGTTGATCCAGTGTAATCACACGATACTTAAAGGCAGAATAAGAAAGAAGGAGAAGACAAAACTACTTATTGAGATGGATCAGAACAGGGAGACAGGAGGAGAGCCAAAAGGAGAGATTTGAGAAATTTGAAGTGCGAGCAGGACTTGGACCTTCATTACTGACTCTAGAACTGGAGGAAGGGGACCCAGAAATCCCTGCCCTCTAGAAGATAAGAATGAGCCTCCCCCTCTTTGTTGATGTTGACAAGCAGCAAAGATAGTGGCACCCTTGTCCTAAAAGCGCCTGAGTTGAAATTATTTTAACTGAGTAAACTTGAAGGCTGACTGATTCTCAGAGTTTATAGATAGGGACATCCAGAAATCTTTATGTTGACCTTATTAAAAAAAAACAAAATAGAGAGTCTGTTGATCAATGTAATCATTGATTGTATTCAGCTGGTGACACGTAGAATGGTAATATTAGTGCTGGGTGTTGTTTTGAGCCAATTACATGGGATAACTTTTTATGACAGCACTAAAGGTCTTAGAGCATAACCTTCTCTGATCATAGATAAACTAGAGAAGAGAATCAGAAAAAGGGAAGAAGAGCTGAGTAAAACAAACATCTGCTTTACTCTATTAGTATTAGCACGTCTAATAACTGCAGATTTATATTATTTTCATATGCACCCAGAAGATTTACCAGGATAAAATTTATTGCAGTTCATAAAAATAAAAAAATGGGTAAATTTTTAAAACTCTCAAAGTTATGTAAATTGTATAAAATTGTATTTGAAATAACTAGTAATAAATCAGCTAGAAATACCCCAAATTTTGAAAATTAAAACACACTTGTGGAAAAAAACACACAAAAAATGGGTGTAAGGAAAACTAGGGTACATTTTGTGGTAAGAAAAAAAAGTCAAACATTTTAGGCTACAATGAAATCAGTGATAGGAAGAAATTCACAATGTATTGTAGCAACATTAGAAAATAAATATTAAAAAACAATTATCTAATAACACATATCCTACTCCAAGAAACAGGAAAAGAGAGAAAACTAAATATGAAATAAGTCCAAAGAATGGAAAAACAGAGAAGTCATACATAGAATATCGCCTTGGTGGTGTAGCGCTTAGGCCTTTGATTATTAACCCTAAGGTCAGCAGTTCAAAACTCCTCTATAGGGAAAAACCTGGCTTTCTACTCCTATAAAGAGTTACGGTTTCAGAATCTCACAAGGGCAATTGTATCCTGTCCTATATTGTTATTATTAGTTCTAATCCACTCAATGACAGAGTGATTTGAGTTTGGCGGTGTGATGGTCAAGCAGTTGGCAACTAACTTTTGATTTGACCTTCCAATCCACTATGCCCCTCTAAGGGTAAAGGATCTTTTGATCAGCTTCAATTAAGAACTAAGCACAAATTTCTTTCAATGTCAGTAATGAAATAAGTAACATAATGATTAATACCACCACATATACTGAGGGTTAGTCTCAGAAGATTCTACAGCTATTAAAGAGTATATGGGAATATTATTTATATTTATATCAGGAATTTGATACACATTGTATCAAAATTGATTAAGAAAAATCTATAAAATAGAATGTACAAAAATAAATTTGTAACTAAAATTATTTAAAAACAAGCAAACAACAAAAAAGAAAAACTAAAAGCAAGCAAATCTCCAAGCCCAAATGATTTTCTCATGAATTCTATCAAACATGTAAGAGGAGGTAATGTGAATCTGATACCTTTACAATATAGATTTGAAGAGGATATTTCCCAACAAATTTTGATAGATCAGCATCGTTACGATATGCAAATTAAAAGGATTCAAAGAAAGGAAAACTAAAAATTAATATTTCTCAGGAATATAGATGCAAACTCTTTAGCAAAATTTTAAGAAAACAATTGTAACAATTACACAAGGACAAGGTATTATAAACAGTGCATGTTAACCCAGATTTAAAAATTAAATTAGCATTTTAAAATCTTATCATCATATTTAGCCTCATTAGTAAACAAATTAAAGAAATATTCACTTGGTAATTTCAAAGAAACATGTAACATAATTCAAAATCCACTTCTAACACAATCTCTCAGCAAACTACCAATTAAATACAATTTACTCAATGGATAAACAGTATTTACAAAAAATAAAAACAGTATGTGATTTTAACTAAAGACTTAATGTTTAAATTCAGAAAAGTAATACAAAATTGTATTTCATCTGTCCACCTGTATTCACAATTTGGCTATAGGTTTTAGCCAGTGTAATAAGGCAAGTAAATTAATAAGTGAATAAATAAATAAAGATGGCATACAATGTGTCAAATGTGTCCATTTTATTTGCATTTGACATATTGTTCATGTAGGAAATGCTGATAGACCTAAAATACCTGTTGAAGTAAATATCTGAATGTATAAGGAATTTGGGGATACAGAATTAATATTAAAACCTTACTATAATATCTACTGATTAATTAATAGGAAATTAAATTAAATTTAGCTCTTAGTAACACCAAGAGGAAAATAACTAGGAATAAATTTAATTATCCAGGTGAAAATCATGTACACTAATAATTATACAATGTTGAAAAACGAAAGTCAATATAGGTAAATGTAGGGACAACCTTTGTTCTCAGTTTAGAATACATAATATTTTAAAGATATTAACCCTACCCAAAGCAATCTGAAAATTCAACGAAAGCCCTATCATACTTTCCAAAGCATTCTTCACCAAGATGGCAAATCCAATCATCTGGTTTGTTTAGCTGCCAAGGTCCTCAAGGCGAGAAAGAAATCTTGTGAAGGAAGAGCAGAGTCTGAGTGAGTACTCATACACATGCCCTAGAAAGACTTGGTAAATTAGAAAGTCAGAACCAAGAGCGGAAACCCCTCCAGCAGATGGACTGATGCGGTAGCTAGAACAATAAGCTCAAATAGTCTGGTATGGGCATGACCCATGTTCTGTGGTATTTGCAGGAGCTATGAGCCGAAACTGGCTATATGGCACTTAACAGAGACAACAATAAAGTTACAACATTTAAAACAGCCTTGCACTGGCTTATGAGCCCTGGTGGTGTAATTGTTATGAGTTAGACTACTAACATCAAGGTCAGAGTTAGAAACTCCCACTCCGGAGGAGAAGGACCAAGGGCTTCTATTTCCATAAAGAGCTGACAGTCTGGAGGCATCATGGCAGGCAGGAAACCACTACAGCACCCCCTGGCTGTGTTCTGAGGCTGCTCACACCTCCTGGGCTCTTGCCTTCAGAGCACATTAAAGATAACCAGGACTGAACCCAAGTACTTGCCGACGAATAAAAAGGGAGCAAGGTGAACTAAGGGCTGAGCTCAGCAATGAAATGAAACAGAGGAAGGAGGCTGTGAAGAAAGTGGATGCTGCTGTGACCTTGGGAAAGGATGTTACCTCTCTCTTTCCAGATATAGCGAATTATGTGCACACTGACAACTTGGAACTAAAGAAGCTCTTGTATCTCTACTTGATGATCGATGCCAAGAGGCAGCCCGAAATGGCCATGTTGACTGGCAACAGTTTTGTGAAGGGCTGTGGGGCTTGGCAGTCAGAGCCATGGGCTGCCTCTGGTGGACAAGATCCCAGACTATTTCTGTGAGCCCCTCGGCACAGGCACGTGTATTACGGATGAAGACCCCTATGTCCAGAAAACAGCCAAGGTCTTGCGGCAAAACTACACGACCTCATTGCCAAATGGTGGAAGGTCAGTGATCCCTGAATTCTCTGTGAGGTCTCACAACAGATTCAAATCCTATGGTGGTGGTGGAGTCTATAGCAGGGCTGAAATCAGTGAATCCACCCTAACGGGAATCTACTTGATCTGAACTCTCAGAACACGGATAAAGTGCTGACACCCTTGAATGAGGCACTGAATGTGACCAAATCTTCATCCTTGATTGCTTTTCAAATTATAACCCTACAGATGACGGGGAGGCTGAGAACATCTGTACCTTGGTAGCTTCTTGGCTATCTCGTGCCAACTCGGCAATGGTACTTTCAGTAGTGAAAGTCCTTATGAAATCTCTAGAGTTGCTACCCAAGGACTCTGACTACTACAACATGATGCTGTGGAAGAAGTGAGCCCCTCCATTTGTCCTTTTTCTTTCTGGGAAGCCAGAGGTGCAGTACATTGCCTTGAGGAACATCCACTTAATTGTCCAGGAAAGGCCTGACATCTTGAAGCAGGAAATCAGAGGTTCTTTGGCGACCCATCCCAGCATTGCTCATTTGCTGGCAGAACTGAAGGCATATGTGACAAAGGTCACTGTTGACTTTGTAAAGCTGTGTGAGTCATTGGATGGTGTGCCCTCAAGTTAGACCAGCGTGCACCATCTGCATGAGCACTTTGCTTCATCTTGTCCAGTCTAAAGTCGATCATGTCGTTCAAGGGGTGACTGTTGTCATTGTGGCATCCTCTGCAAACATCCTAATAGGTATGAATGCATTATTGCCACACTGGGTGAAAAGGTAGACTTACCAAATAAGTCAGATGTCTGACCAGCTATGATTTGGATCATGGGAGAATATGCTGAAGAACTGACAATGCAGGTGCATTACTAGGAAACTTCCTGCAGGGTTTTCATGATGGAAACAGCCAGGTGCGGCTCACTCTGTTTCCTGCCATAGTGAAGCAGTTCTTGAAAAACAATCAGATACATAGCATTTGATCGAGCAAGTCTTGAGTTTGGCAACCCAGGACTCTGATAACCCTGACCTTGGAAACCGGAGCTATATTCACTGGTGCCTTCGGCCAATGGATCCTGTCACTGCGGAAGAAGTCATCTTCTCTGAGAAACCACAGATCTCCAAGGAAACAGACCATATTGAGAACGCCAGGATAGCCGATGAAATCTGCCACGTAGGTTCTTTTTGCCTCTGGGTACCATAAGAACCCCAATACTTTTGTAGAAGGAAGTCACAGAAACCATCACATATACGTATCGATTCACCATGGAAAACTGATGTGGGTGACAATCCTGTTGGCACCACCCTGACACCAACTTGGAGAAGCCTCAGGGTATACTTTCTCCAGGGGATCTACTATGGGATCTTTTGAATTTTGACCATGGTCCCCCATTCAATGTGCCACAAGTATCTGCCATGCAAATGCAGGCAGTGGATCTCTTGGGAGGTAAATTCGATAGTCTGCTCCAGCAGCCCTTAATCCCATCAACACTGCCAAATTCACATCTGTATGAAAATGAACATCACCAGCAAAGCTCTGCATCACACGATGGACTTTGCCATCCGGTTAAACTAGAATAATTTTGGTGTCATCCCCAGCTCACATCTGGTGAATCACACACCACTGGTGCCAAACCAGATGTCTCCCACCTCTCAACACCTTAGGCCCAGTCATGAAGATGGAATCTCTGGATAACCTGCCGCTGACTGTGAAAAACTATGGATGTCTTCTGCTTCAGCTGCCTCCGGACGCTCAATGTGCTTTTTTGTAGAAGATGGCCAAATGGAGAGCCAAGTTTTCCATGCAACATGGAAGGATATTCCTAATGATAGTGAACTTCCATTTCAGATTAAGAAATGTCATTTAAATGCTGACACTGTGTCCAGCTAATTGCAAAACAACAATGGATATGTGGAAGGGCAGGACTTGCTATATCAACTCCTAAAGCTCACTAACGGCATTTGAATTTTGGCCTAACTACATATCCATCCTCGACACCCCGATTACATGCTGTCCCTAAAATGCAGAGCTTCTGATGTCTCTCAGTACATCTATTGGGGTTATGGCACTGTTTTGAAAAACTACTGGAATGATCCAGTGCCCTGCAGCCCCCTGTGATTGGTGGAAGCGAAGCTCTTTTAACTGGAACAAATGGTGTCGCTATGTAGAATCTGAACCCAAATACTCCCAGGCCACTCACTCGTGTGCTGACTAGTATAACGTGCACTAACATCAGGGCAAAATCTGCTTGATATTTTTAGCTTCCTGTGAACCTGTGTAACCACTGCTTCAATCACTTCCCACCTCTTGCCCCTGCTCCTGCTCTATGGCTGCTGTGTTCTACATCCACTTTTGAGTGTGGTTTGGTATTTTGAAAGGATAACTCATTTCTAAAGCAGAAAAATGGAAGGGGAAAAAAAGCAAGGAAAATGTCCCTTAAGCATAAAAAAGGGGGAGGGAGAGAAAGAGAGAGAGAGAATCTCAGAAGCATACATGGGCAATTCTACCTATTCCTACAAGATTGCTATGAGTCAACATCAATTGGGTTGCAGAGCCAGGCATTCATTCAGTGATAAGCATACAGACAATTGGGATAAATTGAGATTTCACAAATAAACCTATACACCTCTGGTGAATTGATTTTTGAAAACAATGCCAATATCAGTCAATGAGAAAATAATAGTCAATAGCATTGACTCAACCAAATTTCCACATACAAAAAATAATGTTGAGACCATCCTTCATGTGCTACCCAAAAGAAAGAACCAACAAATATCAGAATAGATCGAGGACTTACATGTCATAATTAACAGCACTAAATTCCTGAAGGAAACATAGTATTAATGCTTTAGAATGCAGTTTTTGGTGATAGACTGTGACACCAAACACAGCAGCATCAAAGGACCAGAGAGATAAGTTGGTTTTCATTGAAATGAGAAACTTTTATGCATCAAAGGACTCCATTAACAAAGTGAAGAGAAAATTTTCAAATAAACTATTTCATAATCATATATGGGGTGAAGGTTTAATTTCCAGAACATACAATGAACTTCTATAAGTCAACAGCAAAAAAACCCCACAAACAGGACACTCCCTTACTGAAGGGTTGTGGGGAGGAGATGAGCCAGTCAGGGTGCAGGGTAGCAACGATGAAAAATATAACTTTCCTCTAGTTCTTAAATGCTTCCTACCCCCAACCCCCAACCCCCTACTATCATGATTCCAATTCTACCTTGCAAGTCTGGCTAGACCAGAGGGTGTACACTGGTACAGATAGGAACTGGAAACACAGGGAATCCAGGGCAGATGATCCCTTCAGGACCAGTGGTGAGAGCGGCGATACCTGGAGGGTGGAGGGAGGGTGGGTTGGAAAAGGGGAACCAATTACAATAATCTATATATAACCTTCTCCCTGGGGATTAGACAACATAGAAGTGGGTGAGGTGAGACGTCGGACAGTGTAAGATGTGGCAAAATAATAATAATTTATGAATTATGAAGGGTTTATGAGTGAGGGAGGAGTGGGAAGGGGAAATGGTGGAGATGATATTAAGGGCACAGGTAGAAAGCAAATGTTTTGAGAATGATGATGGGCAACAAATGTACAAATGTGCTTGACACAGTGGATGCCTGTATGGACTGTGATAAGAATTGTACAAGTTCCCAATACTATGATTTAAAAAAGATTAATAAGCAACTCAAAAAATGTATAGGCAAAGACTTGAAGGGTTATTTATCAGAAATCTAAAGTAAATAAATAAACCCAAAACAAATAGTCCACATGCAAAGGAAAATATGCTCAATTCTATTAGTCATTAAGGAGAAGCAAATGAAAGCTTAAATATGATCATTTCATCCACACCAATATGGTTTTATCAAAAAAAGAAATAAACAAAGTCTATATGATTGTTTCAGGGATGGACATTCAGAACCAGTGAAATGTACCTCTGGCGGAACTGAAATGGAACACCAAGCCATTGATGGTGGGATTGTGAAATGATATAACCACTGTGAATAAGAGTTTAGATCATCAAAAAATTAAATAAAATGAATGTGCACATATATATATATATATCCACTCGTAGAATTGAAAGCAGTAACACAAACACAGACATGTAAAAAAGATTGTAAATCCCATCCACATATGAGGGGACAAACAATAGCATAGGGCATACATGTAATGCCAATTGATTCTGCCATCAGGAGAACTGAAATTCCATCCATGTCACAATATGGATGAACCTGGAAATCATTTTAGTACATGAACATACCAGAATGAAAGCATGCATATTATATTATTCCAATGAAATGAAATGTGTAAAATGGCAAATGCACATAGACAACTCTTAATTGTGGTTACCAGAGTCTGGCTAAAGATTGGTGCAGGAGTTGTTTAGTTTACATTTAAAGTTAAAGTAATTTTAGTTATAGAACAGTGATAGTTGCATAGAATGTTGTTGATAGGTACCTTTGATTCAGTTCCAACTCAAAGTTACTTATGTACAACAGAACAAAACATGGTCCCATCCTGCTTCACCAACACAACCCATTGTTGCAGCCACTGGGTCAATCCTTCTTGCCAAAGGCCACCTGCTTTTTTGTTGTTCCTCTATGTAGTGTTAGTCTGGGTAGACTAGAGAAACAAATTCACAGACACTCATGTGTATAAGAGGTTTATATACAATTGAATATTGAGAAAACATCCCAGTTCAGTCCAGATGATGTCCGTAAGCCCGATATTTCCCGCATATATCAATACTAGTCCATAAATTCCTCTTTAGACTCACTAAGCCATGCAATGTTGACCCAAATGCAGGGAGACCACAGTCCAGTGGATGGAAAGTCTTGTGGATCCAAGGGTGGTGGTAACATCTCAGTGCTGGCTTGGTTCTCCACTGGCTCCTCCAGCTCCGAGGCTCTGGCTGCTATCAGCCTCTCTCCATGTGGCTTGTCATTTGGAGGTGCTTAGTGGCTAAGGAGATAAATAGCTTGTTGGAGGCTGGGCCCTCCCACATTCCCTGGGAGACATTCTTGTTGACAAGCCACGTGGAGAGAGGCTGATGGCAGCCAGAGCCTCAGAGCTGGAGGAGCCAGTGGAGAACCCCAGGAGCTCTTAGTGGCCAACAGTGACTGTCTGTACATGGGTGTTTGCCGTAGTGAGAAACTGAAGTATACTCATCCTTGGTGGTTGTTGACATTTTAAATCTCCGAGTAGTTTCTAATAACCAAGACGGTATGAGGATCCAGAGAGGAGATGAATCTGTAAGAGTGGTACGCACTTTTACTTGAGAGCTGATCAAGTCATGAAAAGTTAACATAGAAAGGAGGATCTCACAGAGATCCCATGAGAAGATCCAAATCCACACAGCACAGAGTCAGAGAACAATAGATAATATTAAAAGCAGCAATAACAACAACACCAGAAACAAAACCAACAAATTCAACAACTGCCTTAAGTGTACTTCTTTACTTTATATATGTTATTAAAATATTAATTGTGTATTATGGTTGTAATTTAATCTGCTAAATACAATGTAACACATTGTCTCATCACAGAATTATCCTAATTTTTTTCTGAATCAGTGTTTAAGGATATCCAAAATTGTGTTCATCAAATTATAAACAGAGATGTTTCTTTATGAGTAATATAGAACTATATATTAGTTTTCTTATTGACATTTTTAATATTGAGAATATTTTACATGGCCCATGAATCATTTTAATAATAAAAATGTCATTCTTACAAGGAAATAAATAAAATCATGGCAACACATGCCTAAAATCAATAATATACTATGATTCTGAACTACAGCAGCAGGTACAGTAAGAGTATCCTACAATGGCAGCAATAATGCATGGAAGTAAATTTTAAAGTGGTTTCCTTCTGAGTTCATGTGCTCATTCACAAATGAGAGAGCTACCTCATAGAATTCAGGATGACAGAGCGACAGTCTAATTTACTGTATAATGATAACAAAATAGATGACATAGGTTACATAGAGTATAAAATATTTTACCAAACATTTACTGACTGAATAAAGTATTTACCACAAACTTAAGTACAAGGATGAATAAGTCATAACTCTTCCATTAGCAAGCTCATTATTCAAGTGAAAATTTAAGACTTGTTAAAAATATATGTTTTTAAAAGTGGAGTACAGAGGAGGGTGAAAACACATCACACTGCTGGACAAAGGAGTAAATAGAATATTTATATACAATCTAATGAATTCCAACGTATGGTGGCCCTTTGTAGCATTACGGGATCAGATGGCCCCATCTTTGTCCCTCAGAGTAGCTGGTGCATTTTAACTTCCAAATTTGAGATTAGCTGATTATATATATGAGTATATGTGTGTATCATACACACACTAATAGATGAGTGTGTATATATACAAATATATATATATCAAAGTGGAAAGATAATGGAAATTTTCCATTTTTTAAAGCCTTCTTGGGCACTCGTGTGTGTGTGTGTGTGTGTGTGTGTGTGAGAGAGAGAGAGAGAGAGAGAGAGAGAGAGAGAGAGAGAGAGAGAGAGAGAGAGACAGAGAGAGAGACAGAGAGAGAGAGAGAGAGAGAGAAAGAGCTCACCTGTCTTTCTGTTTATAATATGGTGGCTTGATTCCATATGTGTTTCCAATACCATCAGGATCACTCATGGTAAAGAGGTGTCAACAGAGTCCCAGACTAACAGTCTAGAAAGAAGAAAAAGGTTTTCTACTTCTGAAAAATAAGTAACTGAAAGTCTCACAAATTGCAGCAAAACATTGTCTAATGTAGTGCTGAAAAATGAACCGCACAACTGGAAAATACTAACAAGAAGGGAAGCCTTTTCTAAATAAAAAGGCAAGTAACACATTTTCAGGACCTTCATTTGATGATGGGGCATGACACATAATGAAAAGAAATGATTCCAAAGATTCATTCATGATCACACTGTTTAATGTACCAAAATGAAACTAGGAACATGGAAATTGTCAAAAATGAATTAGAACATATGAACTGATATGCACATATGAACTGGCCTTTTGAGTCAGAAAATCATGTGACTTCCTATGCTGGAATGACATGTCAAAAAGGACATTTCCAAATTCATCTCAAAGTACAATGCTTTTGGTAACAGAGTATTATCTCTATGTCTATAAAGAAGGCCAGTTAACACAACTACTATTCAAATTTACACATCAGCAGTTAAAGCCAGTGGTGGAGTAATTGAAGAACTCTACCAACTTCTCCAGTATAAATATGTTCAAATAGACAAAGTCCAATGGTAACTACTGATGATTCAAATGGGAAATCACAAACAAGAGGAAGGATCAGTACTTGGGGAATGTGGTCTTGGTGACATAAATGAAACTGGATATCCCAGGATTGAACTGGCAAGACTTTTTCTTTGAAAACACCCTTTTCAACAACATAAACCGTAACAAACATAGTAAAATATCCTCTTAAAGTCCCCTGTAAACATAGTCACAATGTCCATTTACTAAATAAGGTACCGTATGCACAAGTGAAGATTTAGACTTCTTGGTGAAGGAGGGGGGGGTGTCATTATTTTTACTACTACAGTCTGAACTCTGGGACCCAACTTTCCTTCATGCAAAATAATCTCACCCGATCACATGTCCATGAACTATTTTAACCCATTATATCATCAGATTAAAGTCCAGAATGGCATATCTATTTGTTAGTGCCACAGCCTCTAATCTCAATATCTAAAATGGAAGGAGCTCTGATTATGAGCTACCCTGCGTTATAAGTGCTTTCCATCTTCAGACCAGTGCATGGTGGTTTTGAACTGCTAACCTTGTAATTTGCAGCCCAACCAATAACCACTACCCAACCGCAGCTCCCTACGATGGTTCTACTAATAACAACATCAACAAACTCAGAGTGAGTGGTACAGGGCTGGCTTGTCTTGTTTCCTGAAGATATTGAATGAAGTACAGAGGCGGGGGAGGCTCAGACATGCATGTTGTATGAAATATTATCACTCCTTACAAATACCTACTAAATATGAATTGTAATACAACTATCTTTATTCTAACTCGGCTTATAGCTAAAACAGACTTTGCCCATAAAATGTAGTCAATAGACATAATTTAGGTTTTTCTCATAGTTGGCACACCTGTATTTCCCAAAGATTGTTGCCATTGTGAAAATTTCTAAAGTACAGGGAATATATTCTTCCTGTTTGGCCCAAGAGAAGTTCTGCATCTCTTCAGAGATGTGCAAAGAGAAAGTTCTTTTCACCTCACTTGCCTGCTTCTTTTGATAGTCTCCGAGACACCAGAAACCAACACCTATGGGGTCTGACAACATGACTCTTTCTGCGTTGGGTAGGTAACTTCAGGAGTCACTGTAGCATTTGGCCTGTGTTTCGGCTTCCCTATGAGTTTCAGTGTGCTGTGCTGCACTGCACTGAGAAACATCAAGAGGCAGTCAAAAAGGTCTGTTAGAAAGGCAAGTGGTGGGAAGTCTGGCATTCTTCTGCAGTTCTGTGGAATTCACCTCCTGCCTCCTTTCAAATTAAGCATGCTCGCTCTATTGTATATTATTGCCTCATTAGTTACAAGTTAAAACTTCATTTCTTAAACCACAGATAAAATCCAAATATGAGATAAATCTGAATAAATAATTAAAATAATTTGATAGCTAACATAAAAATTGTATGATGAGGAATAGAGTGTCCCTACATTTTTTAGGATTTCAGATAAAATTTTCATGTCATTGAAAGTAGTAGCTCCCATGCATTTTAGTAGAAGTTATTTTAATCTAGCAAAATCAATCTCAGTAATTGAAAATTTAGCCAAAAAACCTTAAATTCAGTGACTATTTGATGAAATCCTTTTCAACAGGATTCCAAAGCAATTTTTTTTTCGTTTTTAATTTTTCTAATAATGTATCCCTCATTTCGATTTAAAAAACTAAGCGCCAAAATATATGGATTCATAGGTAGGTAGTTCAGTGGTGGAGTCATCTCCTTTCATTCAGGAGATTGGAGTTCAATTCCTACCCAGTGCATCTCATGCACTGTCACCCCCATTAGTCGGTGGAGGCTTTCATGTTACAATGATACTGAACAGGTTACTGTGGATCTCCTGGATGAGACAGATTGGGAAGAAGGTGATGATAATCTACTTTTGAAATTAACGAATGGAAACTTTCTGGAGCACAAAGATACTATTTGCCGCCTATCATTGGAGTGGTTCAGGACTTGACCATGTTTTGTATGATGTGTTTCTCCCAACACAGGAGCCTCCTAACAACAACAAAGTACTGAATGTACTTACAGCATTCAACTTTTATTATATATGTTATATATATTGCTATATATTATACATACAGCTTCTCTTTAAGTCATGTATTTCTTTTGGTATTGTTTGATGATCAATCTACATTCAATAGAACAGTTCGGTGAAAATAACATAGTTTCAAAGACAGAAGATGAGTACAGAAACTGATCTACGTGCTTATGGAACATATTGTTTTTTCAAGTTTCTGAGTAGATGACAAGACAGTAAGATATTTATAAACAGTGAGTGGTTGACAAGTTCAACCACTGACTTTTTGTTTAGTCTACTGATTAACCATGGCACCATCAGTGTTTCTTGAAAGAACTTCAGCCCAGGGTTTTACCTATAATTATGTAATTGTGAAGAACAGGGCTACTAAACATAAGATAGGTGGTTCAGACCTACTAGTGCCTGCTGGAGAAAATATGGCAGGCTGCTTCCATAGAGATGTATGCCCTAGAGACTCTATAGAATAGTTCTTCTCTGTCAAATACACTCGATGGCAGTGCATTTGGTTATTCGGTTTTATGTTATTGCTAGAGAAGATTGCCCTCTGCTGTTATTATTATTTTCTTTCTAGTAATGTGGACTGACATATTTCTTGATATTTCTTGTCCTCAATGTTCAGCAATATTAATGGCATTGTCTGAATGGGAGCATATCCCCAACTATAGACATAGCAGATAATGATATATTTTACTGGGCCTGCCACTCTGGCCTTGGTTAGAGTATTCTACCAAGGTATGTGAAGAAAGGCCACGACCCTAGTCTTTATATGGACAAAATCCACGTTGCTACATTTTCTCTCTGCTCATTTTGTCATTAAATAAATGTCTCTCCTTGAAGTCAGAGATTGCCCAAAATTTATAGGCAAAGATATTAATTTCTTGCTGTGATTTTAGGAAAGGATGGTGAAGCATGTGGGAGCAGGTTTTCCCGCTGCCATACTGTGACAAATGTGCGTTTGATTGAGCTTGCTTGGTGATGCGGCGCTGGGGAAAATGAAAACGGGATGTCAGCTCCCTTGTCGAAATGATGGCACGTTAGAGTTGACATGTTTTTGACGATAACGACATAAAGTCATGAAGAGTTCGTCTGTGTTGACTCCAAACTTTAATAGAAGCTTCCAGAAGAGATAGAGCATGGGAGATCTACTCATTTGGCAGTCTTCAGGATCCGTGTCAAGTGCCTTGGTCATATTAGGTGTGGCCAAGTTAAGTGTGCAAACATCCCTAACTATATGGCTTTTCACGATGTAGTTGAAATTCTAATGCATCCATATCTTTAAAAATTAGGAAAAAATAAGTATGGTTCATCATATATATATCCTATATATATACCCTATAAAAATATATTAAGCTACATTTTTACCTATTTAAATTTCCTTTGATTTCTTCCTAAAATAAAAAGGAGGATAAAGATAACTAGGATACTGAGTTGCCTTCTGGAATGTTCTGTGTTCTCTGCTCCACAAAACAATAATAAATCCTTAATATCAAGCAACTCCTCTTAGATTTTAACCTCAGATCTATCTGACAAATTGGATATGACAAGAGAAATTGTATTTGAGGCCACAACATATTGGTAGAAGCAGGTCTTGAACACTCATTTCCTGCTTCACAGTCCTTTTGATTCTGTGGTTTCTAAAACTTTAAATGTAAACTGTGCTAAAATAAAAGTAAGTACTTCCCTCCATGAATTTGATTTTAAAATTTGGCTCCTATTGATAATAAATAATGTTTTTAGTCTGAGATTTTTGTTTTCCTAGTTGAAACTCTTTATTGTCTTTTATGTCTAATAATATAAATAAGGATCAATATTTATCACAATTTGAGAATCATTATTAATATACATTTCAATATCATCAAGTGAAACAAAAAATTGTGAAGAGCCTGCTCTATAATAACTGACAATTTCACTGCATCAAACAAGAAGAATAGAATAGCATGAACATGGATAAATATCAAACTAAATAATGTATAAATATGTGAGTAAATGTTTAAAACTTTAACTCCAATTTTAATGTTTTGTCTGATATTTGAAAACAAACCTTTGATAGCAGTGCATTTTTCATACATTTTCAAAATATAACTTTTTCTTCAGTATAAATGGGTTGTAGCTATCATTTGTATGGGTTCACATTTTAAACCTTTTATTTGCTACAACACATTTTAGTTTAAAACTTTGGATTATATTATTATTACAAAATTGCTTCAGAATAAAAATGAACAAACATAACTGTATTGCAAATTCAATTATTTAACATTAAAAATGAAATATTACAAATATATTTTACTGGTATTGGTGTGATTTACATACTTTATTTAAGTTTATGAATATGAATAGATTGGCATTGACTTATTCCCTTTATCTTTCTCTATCCCTTTCTTCTATTTATTTATTAATTTTTCCTTTGTATTTGAAATACTAGAAAACCTTATGAACATAGATAAGCAAAGTAAATAGAGAAACTTTTAATGCAGCAATGTAAATTATTTGAACCTTTTCTGAATTTTATGACAAAATTATACTAATCTTTATAATTAATAAATATCTGAATGATTGTTCATCTAAATATATTTGTTTTTTCTCTGTAATTTTCTTTAGCTTAATTTATTATACACTGTGTGACTTGTACTTGGATACACTCCAGCATTATAATGAATTATTTTCTTAATTTCAGGAAAACACATATTATAAAATGCTTTACTTGTTGGACAAATATTAATTGTATCCATTTTTCTTCCTCTTGGAATTGCCTTGTTTATGAACTCAACATTGACATTAAAAACAATTCTGTAAAATTATAAGTATATTAGAAATGTCCTGATTAACTTAAATATTCTGCTTATAAGAGTACAATTTTCATCTTTGAATTGTTTATCCCACCTAACTCTTCTAGATAGAAATGCCGAGACATTAGTAAGCGCAAAAACAAGCAAAGCCAAACAAAACAACAAAGAAAGACAAAACCAACGAAACAATGTCAATAACAACAAACAAAAACAGAATAACAACAACAAAAAAGCCAATGACAGAAAAAGGAAAAGCCTATATATAGTTCCAAGTTTGTTTTTTGACCTTTAGGAGTGTTTTCCAGTGAAGACTGATGCATGCCACACTCTGTCTCCAAAGTCTATTTTTGGTATTCCCTGGGGATTTCAATGCTTTGCTCCCCTTGCTGCTCTGTTGCATGCTCTTGGTGCTTCGTCCCAGTATGATGGGTCAGAATGGGGACAATTCCCTCACGTGTCTCCAGCGTTGCTCCCCGTAGCACTATCATTGAGTGAGGGACGGTGTGTCTTGTGGTGGGGCCAGTCCCATCGTCCTCTCCATGCATTGTCTGCTCTGAGCAGGAATATCATCCTCGGGGCTTGGTGGGCCAGGATGTGTTCCACTCACTCTCCATCCCTCTTTTTTTCTCCTGTGTGCTCTAATCAGACTTGCCCATCCCCAAGCTGTAGCTTCAGTGCTGTCCTCTGCAGTGCATTCTTTCTGGGGGACAGGTTTGAATTGGGTCGATCCTACAGTTATCTCTATTGGTTCCCGAGCACATGTTGGGATGTTGTATTCATGTCTTGGTGCACCGGGTTGAAATCTGGTCTATCTGTCCTTCTCCTGTGTAATCAATGCCCTCACAGATCCAACGATTTTGGGGAATACTGGAGAAGGGGAGGTTGGAAAAAGGAAGTGGGTTGGAGGTGGGGCAACCAACCTCAGGACAAGGGAACACAAGTGAACTAAAATCAATGGAGAGAAGGGCATAGGATGCCTAGTGGAGTTTAATAAAGGAAAATGTAACAGCAAGGAATTACTAAACCCGAATGAAGGCAGAACATGATAGTGGGACAAGAGGTAAGTAAAAGGAAATAGAGGAAAGAAATAGGAGACAAGGGGCACTTATACAGATCTAAATACAGGCATGTGTATATGTAAATATATTTTTATATAATGAGAGGAAAATAGATCTATATACTTATATCTATATGTTAAGAATTAAGGTAGCAGAAAGACACTGGGCCTCAACTCAAGTATTCCCTAAACCCAAGAACACTTTGTATTAATAATCCGGCATTCTGTGATGCTCACCTCCCCAACAGGATCACTGAAGACAAAGCGGGTGCATAAGCAAATGTGGTGAATAAAGCTGATGGTGTCCACTAGCAAAAGATATAGCATCTGGGGTCTTAAAGGCTTGAAGATAAATAAACACTATCTAGCTCAGAAGCAACAAAGCCCATACGAAAGAAGCACACCAGCCTGTGTGATCATGAGGAACCAGTGGGATAAGGTACCAGGCATCTAAGACCCAGAACAAAATCATACCAATGTTAATTTGGGAGGGCGGTGGGGAACGGCCAGGAGTGGAGACTCAAAGTACATCTGTAGACATTTGGACATCCCCTAACAAAAGAGTCACAAGGAACGAATGAGCCAATCAGAGTGCAGTATAGCATTGATGAAACACAACTTTTCTCTAGTTCTTTAAAGCTTCCTCCCCCCGCCCGATCATGACCCCAATTTTACTTTACAAATCAGATTAGACCAGAATATGCCCACTGCTACAGATAAGAGCCCACAACACAGGGAATCCAGGATAGATAAGCCCCTCAGGGCCAACAAGGAGAATAGAGATACCAGGAGTATAAGGGGAAGGTAGGGGACGAAAAGGGGAATCGATCACAAGGATCGACTACAACCCCCTCTCGGGGAGTGGGGCGAACAAACAACAGAAAAGATGGGTGAAGGGTGACAGAGGATGATGTAAAATTTGAAAATAATCATCTATAACTTATCAAGTGTTCATGAAGGAGGGAGGGCGAGGGAAGGAGAGGAAAAAATGAGGAGTTGATACCAAGGGCTCTAGTAGAAAGAAAATGCTTTGAAAATGATGATGGCAACATACGTACAAATGTGCTTGACACAATGGATGAATGTATGGATTGTGATAAGGTATGTAAGAGCCCCCAATAAAAGCATTTAATAATTTTTTAAAAGAGTACAATTTACCTTATTTTGGAAATGTTAAAAAACAGGAAATTCTCTATAAAATGTATATCAACAAAAAATAAAAGATGAATGAGTCCTCTACTATTGTGGAATCCAACACCACCCCTCCCAGCCACCCAAACAAACCATTCTCCTACAATTTGGGACAATCTTCCAATTCTCCGGTCTGTATTACTAGTTATCTGAATTAAAGTCCAGAATGTCCTAACTGCATTTTAAATATTCCACCCAACACATGAATGCACAAGCCACTGCAAGACTTTGATTTCTCCCAAAGGGATGATGATGTCTTGAAAGGAGGCGTCTTAGAACAGTGGCCTTAAACTTGTTACTCCTTAATGTATGACAGTAGAATTCAAGATGAGCATGAGTTATGTTTTGCTCCATAAAAATGGAAGAAAATAATTATGAGAAGGGAGATTGAAAAAGAACCAACATGAATCTTAAACACAGAATGTTCTCTGGTGTATTAGTTCTGGTAAAGAGTACATGCATATAATGCCTCTGAGATATGCTTCTACTAACTTTCTCTGTCCTTGTGTAAACTGAATCGGATCCATGAACAAATAGGAAGCCCGATAATGTACAGCAACAACATACTCTAGAATAAGGGCATTTATGTAGTATTTGGCATTGTAGGGCTTCTTCTCTATTCAAACAAATAGGAAATGACAGACAGGCAAATTGTGAGTGTATGACTTTCTAACTAGGGTTCTGAGTTTTTTTTTAGAATACACAAGGTGTATTTAGGAGAAAAATAATATCAACCAAGCAAACAAGCAAAAAGTGGTTAGGTATAAAGGTTAGAAATGGTCGGAAAGGCTGATTGTGCTCCAATTTGGAAAATCTTTTTAAAAACTTAATTTTTATCTTGCAGGAATACATTTATCAAAATCTAAAATCTGAAGCACCTGCTTTCGAATCACTTGATTTGGAGGTGCTATTTAAAACTAATTCTTGACCTCATAGAAAAGTTCTCAAATAGAATGTTTGGTGATTGATTGTGTCTAGGTATCTGGTATCTAGAGATAAATCAACTGCTCAGGTGATGTTGATGTGGTATGAAAGCAGATTAAATTATATGGTATAAATAGTATAACACCTCTATTGCAGGTGTTTGGGAATGTTAACTATTTCTGAGCAAGAAAGAACAATTATAGAAATACATTTGGATATAGAAAAAATAGATAAAAGAAAAACTAGAAAGTAAGAAAAACAGTTAGTTATGTACAGTGATCAAGGCTAGGTTTGAGGCAGGTCAGTATCAATGCCAAGGGCGAGGGAGGAAGGAAACACATTCTGAGTGACTATAGGATGATAGTCATAGGTGAAGAGAGGCTCATTCTAAGGAAACTGTGTTGAGGTTCATTGTTTACAACATTATGATCTCAATGCAGTATTTAATTTCCTTAATTTGTTTCTCTTTGCACTTTATATTTGAACAAATAATCATTTAGTTACTCATATCTAATTACTTCCAATTCTCTAGATGGTGTTTATGTATTTTTGAACAGGGTGTCTTTTATTTAACGTCTACGTTATAAAAACAAATGAAAGTATTGTATGTTCAAATATTCTGCATAGTATTTTATAGAACACTATGTGTTTCTAATATTGTAAAGAAGTAAGACAAATACTGTAAGAAAACTTATTTTCCCTGGAGCAACTGAGAAATGTATCATTCATCCTTCCTTCTGAATCTGCTACAATTTGATATAGTTTCACGGACCTTAATTTCTCTGAGAACAGTCTCTTGTAGAAATACCTCATGTAAACTTTCTCAAGAAAGATGGCAGGGGGAAAAATGATCCTGTTGCCATAAAAGTTTAAAAAAGAAATAACTGTTGTTAAAATAACTATTCATTTCAAATTCTTAATTATTAGAAAATATAGGGCAATATTAGAAAATAAATATTGACAGCAAATACAAGGATTAATTATTTTATATTTTTAAGTGTTTAATTAAAGGGGGAAAGGTAAACTCTGGCTAAAAAAAATAGTGAATATAAAAATTACATTCCCTAACAACCCTGTAGCAAATATATTAAGTTCTGTGTTCTCTTAGGCAGCTCACCCAATTTTTGAAACTTTTGGAGAAATGGGTGAATTGCAGTAGATTCCTAATGAGACAACTTTGCTGAGCTCGGCACTAATGCAACTGTGGAGTTCAGACCTTGGCTATGCATCACTACCATTCTTCAGAATGCCTCTGTCCTATATGAGTAACACAGAGGTCTCCTCAGATGCCTTCTTTAAGTACAGCAGCAGGTTATCAACCTGTGGATCCCGAACTCTTTGGGGGTTGAATGACCCTTTCACAGGGTTCTCCTAAGACCATCAAAAGTATATTTCTGATTGTCTTAGTAACCAAGACACTGATCCTCTACCCGTCTGCAGGCGGGTCTGCCCTTATGCAGATATGCCCACATATAAGTACCTGGCATGAAGACTGTTACCCAGGCTACACCATGCCTCAAGACAAAATTTCATTATTAAATATTTCACAATATATAATTACATACGTTTTGTGATTAATCACTATGCTTTATTTATGTTCAATTTGTAACAATGAAAATACATCCTGCATATCAGATATTTACATTATCATTCATAGCAGTAGCAAAATTGCAGTTAAGTAGCAACTAAACTAATTTTATGGTTGGGCACCACCACAGCATGAGGAACTGTATCAAAGGGTCATGGCATTAGGAAGGTTGAGAACCACTGATGTACAGGTTGAAGTGGAACCCTTTAATAAAGGGAATCTGTTTGGAAGGGCCTAGTGGTAAGGGAAACTGAGAAGCTGAGTTCTCAAAAATGTCAAGAAGATCAGACTTCTAATAAGCAAAATTTATTTAACTACTCCTATCATATGCTGTGGTTGATTGGCCTCAAGCTGATTATTCTCATGATAAGAGAGGGTAGACCTGTGCTCCACAGCGTTGTCAAGGTGTGACCATTTGGAAGCAGATCACCAGACTCATGATTGGTGGTACCGCTGGTGGATCAAACCTCCAAACTTTCTGCTAGTACTTATTTCTATTTTTTCCCGCTGGAGTAGTCTAGGGATACTAGAGAAGCAAATTCATAAACAAGCATATGTATATAAGACAGAGTTTTATATAAAGGGTAATTGTGAATTATGAAAACAACCCAGCCCACTCCAGATCAAGTCCATTGGTTCAATATTAGGCCAGATGTCTGTCACCAACCTATAAAATCCTCTTCAGACTCAAGAAACACATGCAATGATGCTGAATGCAGGAAGATCACAGGCCAGTGGGTGGGAAGTCTTGTAGATCCAATGGCGTTGTAAGAATTTCAGTGGTGCCAAGGGTCTTCACGTGGCTTCTCTAGGTCCAGTGTCTGGAGGCATAGAGGGCAGGACCATGTAGCTTCTCCTCAGGGATGTCTCACGGGGAGTCAGCCTTGTCAGTAGAGAGTCTCCAAGGAACTAAAGCGAGAGAGAGAGAGTCTCTCCTGCCTCCAAGGAGGAAATGCCAGATTTCCCAGAATTCTCAGGAGAAGGCCATATCCACACAGTGGTCTCATTAGCTATGACCTGATTGACAGACTAGACTCCACCCCTTCACTCATAATCTTCTCAAGTCCCAAATTGACACCAGATTATGTAGATATGGTCAATCTAGGGCCTCAGTTTTCTAATCTGAAAATAAAATATAATGGTAACTTCACTCTATATGATGAATTTGTTAAAAAATATCAAATGAAATAATTACCCAAATACTACTTTGGCCAGGTTGGTGCTACACAAAAAGAAAATAGTAAATTATTCTTCATAGAAAAAAAATTCTATAAAGCTACTGGAGAGCATAGGAGAATAACAGTGATTTTTAAAAAACTTTTGAGATAGTGACTTTTTGAGATAGTGACTATACAATATTGTTTAATGCACAATTTCCATAAATTTGGAGACTTATTTACATTCGATCCTAACTTCTTATTGGCACTTTAAACTTAAAAATTATCCTTTAATTCTCCAATTTTAACAGATTGGTCTATTAAATGAAGTGTAATATATAATAAATCCACCCAAGGAGAGGGTATTGTTTATATCTCCACAGGAGAATGAGGGAGAGACCGGGCTTCAACCTGATGTGCCAAGACATGAATACAACATGCCATCATGTACCCAGGAACCAAAAGAGAGGTCTGCTGGGCCGGCCCTAAACACAACTATGTGGACACCTACTCCCCCTCAGAAGAATGCACTTCAGAATGCTGTACTAGGACTACAGCTTGAGGAGAAGAGAGCGTAGGATAGAGCACACAGCATACAGGAGAAACACCAAGGGATGGAGAGGGAGGAGAGGACATCCTGGCCCACCAAGCCCCAAGGACGATGTTCTTGCTCAGAGTAGACAAAGCACAGTGAGGACCCCTAGGGATGGCCCCATCACAGCACACAGTGTCCCTCACTAAACCATGGCACTGTGCGGGACAGCACTGGAGACACAGTGTGGGAATAGTGCACAGTCTGGCCTCATCATGGTGGGGTGAGGCACTGAGGGGATGCAGCAGAGCATCCAGGGTGGGCAGAGTGATGAAACCCCAGGAGAATACCAAAAATAGACTTGGGAGACAGAGTGTGGCACCCCATCAGACTCAACTGGAAAACACTTGTAAAGGTCAACAAACAAACCTTGAACAATTTACAGGATTTTCCATTTTTGTCAGTCGCTTTCTTTTTGTTATTGTTATTTTGTTCTTGCTTTCTGCTATTTTTGTTATTGATTTGTTGGTTTTGACATAATTTTCTGTTTATTTGGCTTTGTCTGTTTTTTTCAGTTATTAATATATCTGCATGTCTATCTAGCTTACTAAGATAGGTGGGATAAATATACGGAGATGAAAAGAACAGGACCAGTGTACTGAGGGTATACAGGAGAAGGGAGATGGGAGAAAGGAAGGGGGCAGGGACCAACCCAGGGACAAGGGAACAAGTGAACTAAAATCAATGGAAGGAAGGTCATAGGATTCCTAGTGAGGCTCAATTAAGGGCAATGTAGCAGTGAGGAATTACTAAACTCAAATGAAGGTCAAACATGATAGTGGGACAAGAGGGAAGTAAAAAGGAAATAGAGGAAAGAACTAGGAGGCAGAGGAAATTTATAGAGACCTAAATACAGGCATGTACAAATGGAAACATATTTATAATGAGAGGGGAATAGATCTATGTACTCATAGCTATATGTGAAGAATTATGGTTGCAGATGGACATTGGGTTACAACTCAAGTACTCCCTTACCACAAGAGCACTTTGTTCCAACATTCTGGCATTCTATGATGCTCACCTTTCCAACATGATAGCTGAAGCCAAAATGGGTGCATAAGCAAGTGTGGTGAACAAAGCTGATGATGCCCGGCTATCAAAAGATATAGCATCTGGGTCTTAAAGGCTTGAAGATAAACAAGCAGCCATCTAACTGAGAAGTAACAAAGCCCATATGGAAGAAGCACACCAGCCTGTGTGATCATAAGGTGTTGATGGGATCAGGTGTCAGGCATCTAAGACCCAGAATAAAACTATACCCCTGGTGAATGGTGTGGGGGAGGGCAAGGAATGGAGACCACATTCCCACCTGTAGACAATTGGCCATCCCCTCACAGAGGGGTCCCAAGGAAGAGATGAGCCCGTCAGGGTGCAATATAGCACCGATGCAACACACACCTTCCCTCTATCTCTTTGGTGATTTTTTCACCTCACTATCATGACCTCAATTCTACCTTACAAATCAGATTAGACCAGAACATGCACACTGCTACAGATAGGAGCCCCCGCAACACAGGGAATCCAGGATAGGTAAGCCCCTCGAGGTCAAAAATAAGAATAGAGATAGCAGGAGGGTAAGGGGAGGGTCAGGGAAGAAAGGAGGACTCAATCACAAGGATCCAATAGAACCCCTCCCAGGGGGACGAATGACAGAAAAGTGGGTGAGAGGTGATGGAGGACATGTAAGGTATGGAAAAAAATAATCTATAACTTCTCAAGTGTTCATGAGGGAGGGCGGGCAAGGGAGGCAGGGAGGGGGAAGAAATGGGGAGCTGATATCGGGGCTCAAGTGGGAAGAGAATGCTTTGAAAATGATTATGGTGGCATATGTGAAAATGTGCTTGACACATTGGAGGAATGTATGGATTGTGATAAGAGATGAAAGAGGCCCCAATAAAAGTATTTTTAAAAATATAAAAATATTCTAAGACTGATTGTGGTGATGATTTTACAACTCTTCTTGATGTAATCAAACTATAGAACTATATGATATGTGAATTATATGTATGTAATTAAATAAAACTGTTGAAATTTAAAATTCTTGTACCACTAAAATTATATGAGCCAGTTACAAAACAAAACTCTCCCCTTACCAATTAACTGAACAAGTCACTCTTACATAAAAGGATTCAGGCACCCCCAAAATAGTGTATCCCATTTTGCAAGATTCCTTGTGTTTCAGTCCATTGTAGCTCACATTTTCATCACACTTAGATCACTCCCCCCTTCATCACAAAAGTTGATGTTGTTTCCAAGGTCATTTGCTTTTTCAAATGCCATATTATTTCATATTATTATTGAAAATTTATTTTTCATGTATCTTACTACTTTCATAATTAAATATGTTTTATAAATAAGGCATAAGTTAAAGATAATATTTTGAAGATATTCCTAAACTTAGAGATACTAAGCTTACTTCTTATGCTACATGTTGCTATATTTCATTGGAAACACATATTTAAATCCTGAAAGAATATTCCTATGACATTTTCTCCATTTCTCTATGTAGAGTGTGAACTAAATTGTCACCTCCATGGCAGAGAAACATCTTATACCTGAGGGGTGTGTAAGTCCCAATAGATCATCAACAGCAGCTAGCATCACATGCCTAACCAAAAAGAAGCAATTCTAGCCATCACATTAAAGCTGAGTTAATTAAATATCTGATCAGTATGTCCTGAAAATGATGTTTTTTTTGTTTTTTGTTTTTTTAAAATCTTTTTATTGGGGCTCATAAGGCTCTTATCACAATCTGTACATACATCAATTGAGCAAAGCACCCTTATACATTCGTTGCACTCATCACTCTCATAATTCACCTTCCAATTGGGTTCCTGGAATCAGCTCGGTTTCCCTTTTTTTTCCCCCATCCTCCTCCCTCCCCGATATCTAAAGGACCCTTGGCAGCAAATATGCTTTCCATGCCTGGATTCTAGAAAGAAAAATGAAACAAAACATTATATCCAAAAATGATATATCATAACTATATATGATATATATTTAATAAGAAAAGTAGTGATAAATTTACAAGAAAATGTGTAAGATATATTGAGGGTTTTTTTTAGTTTAACTGAAATAAAAAATATATAATAAAGTAATTAAAATCATGGAAGCATATTAGCTATGCTTTTCTAATTTATCAGTAGAATGCAGGAATTATTAATATAGATTACCCATATGTAGTCTTTGTTAGTTATTCCTGCCAAGTGACCTTCATTTTCCTTATGGGTCTGGATAAGAAGGTGGGGGAAGATATTAATTGGATTATATGATTCAGCTGTAAATTACTGTAAAGAGGTTAATTGTGATGGTCTATCTGCTCTGCATGAAAGTAGCCATCTCAGAAGTGAGAGCAGGTGGGGACAGGGAGGGGGTAAGGTGGAATTTCACTCCTGGCAAGAAAAAAGAACCAGGGGTGTGACGTCCTTTGGAACCCAAGATTTTTGTGCATTGCACCTCCTTGACTTGGGAGACAATTTTCACCCCCGAGGAGGAGCAGAGGAGCGGCAGCAGTAGAACCAAGAACCAAGGCAGGAAAGTGAAACAGATTTCAAAACCAGTACAGCAAGAGTGAATGGGGCAAGAGGCTGGCTTGTGGAGTGCAGTGCCTCTGGACACCTATTGGGGGAGCTTGATTTGCTGATCCACAGAGCTGCAGCTGACTGCCTTTGGGTTGAAGCTTAAAGAAGAGATGCACACCCTTTGAATATTTCATGGTCACTCAAAAAGAGCTTTGACACATTGTCTGAGTTGAGTACAGGCAAGGCCAAGGGGCTGAGGGCCAGAGAGAGGCCTGCCCATGGGCATTTCAGATAAGAAACTGCCCTGGTTGAATAACTGTTATCTGAGCCCTTCTCACCTGAAGGTAACCTAACTTTCCTAATAAACCCCAAACTCATGAGCATTTGTGAGTTTTTTGAGGTCTTTGACCTCAAATGAGGTCTTGTGAGGTCTTTGTAGCTCTTGCGATGAATTCCAGCACCCCAAATAAAAGTAGAGTGTGGGGAAAGTAGAGTGTCCGGAGAGAAAAAGTTGGTGGCAGAATTTGGGTTAAGAAGATGAGAAAATGGGAAATTTGAGGAAATGTGAGTTCCAGAACACTTCATTGTGCTCATGGGGAACTGATACATGGATCAAGAGGCAGTTGTACACATAGAGCGAGGCAATTCTGCATAGTTTAAAATCAGGAAAGGTGTGCATCAGGGTTGAATCTTTTCACCATACTTATTCAATCTATATGCTGAGAAAATCATCTGAGAAGCTCTACTATATCAAGAAGGATTTGGATTCAAGATTGGAGGAAAGCTTGCTAACAACCTGTAATATACTGATGATGCAACCCTTCTTGTTGAAAATGAGACTTAAATTCTTGCTGATGAAGATCAAGGATTGTGACCTCCAGTGTGGATTACAACTTAATGTAAATAAGATAAAAATTCACATAACTGGCCCAATAGGTAACATTATGATGAACAGAGAAAAGATTGAGTTGTCAAGGATTTTTATCTTGCTTGAATCCACAATCAAGCGCCATGTTAGCAGAAGAGACCAAAGGCACACTGCTCTGGGTACATCTGCTACACAAGACACCCTTAAAGTATTTGAAAGCAAGGATGTTACTTTTAGGATCAAGGTGTACCTGAACCAGGCCATGGTATTTTCAATAGCCTCATGTATATGTGAAAGTTGAACGTTCAATAAAGAAGACTAAAGAAAAATCAAGACATTTGGATGATGGTGCTGGTGAAGAATATTGAAAGTGCAATGGCCGCCAAATGTGTCAAAGATGTGTCTTGGAAGAAATACAACCAGAATGTTCCTTAGATAAAAGGATATATAGACTTAGTCTAAAGAACTTTAGACATGGCAGGAAAGACCTTTGTGCTTGGTAAAGTAGAGCGGCGTAAAAAAGAAGACAAGATGGATTGACACAGCAACTGCAACACTGGATTCAAACATAAGAACAATTGGGAGGATGGTGCTGAACTGAGCAGACATTTATTCTTGTGTACATGCATGGTAGCTGACAAGAGCAGCACATTTTCCACAGTCGTATGTGCCACTGCATGTACTGTTTACAATCACTCAGCTTACAACTGTACTATAGCTTTATGGGCTTCAGGGGTTCTTGACCTCAGCATATGTCTAGACCCTGGAATTATGTATGGAACTAGAATATAGTTGTTACACATTCGTAAAATGAATGAGTAATTGAATAAATTCATTGATTGACTCATAAGAAAAACCCATGGCTTTCCAAATGCTTACACTGGAGATTGCAGGTTTGGCTTATAATAGTACAATGCCCATATACTTTGCGGTTACCCATGTAATTGCCAAGTGTTTTGATTGTCCCCATCAAATATTATGTAATAACTGTTTAGTGTCTTCTTAGAAAATAAGCCATGTACTTTTATGATACAATCCATTTATTCAATTATTTTCATTTTTAAATGCTAATTATGTTGGAATATTAAGATATTATAATTTTGAAATTTGTAATAATTAGCATAAAATTACTGTATGGTGCCAGAATAGCACGTTTTCTTTTTTCTAACATCTCTTGAATTTACTGGTCTATATTTGTTTTCTCTTTCTTTATGAGTTCGGTACATAACTTATTTAAATTATATGAAATAATTTCAGTGTTGATACTGCATATTATTTTTAAAAGCTTATATTTTCATCTCTTTATCTACAACAATCTAGAAGAATATTAGCAATTAGGATGGTGCCTTTAGATCACCTCCAGGTTCAATTCTTCAAGTTGTTTTGATAGCACACTAATTTTACCTCATTTTTACACATCCATTATACTTATTCATCCTTTTTATTCTCTATAAAGTTAATATAGTTGAATCTCATTCTATTCTAGATGATTATACACCATCCTCAAAATGTATCCATTAGTTTTTCTTTATTTTATAAGAATGCTTTTACTTTGCTTCATTAAACAGTGCAGTTTTAGTGATTGAAGAATTTTAAGATGGAAAATACTTTCTTTCCATATTTTACATTTTATAAAATTTCAGCATTTTGTGGATAAGAAATCTGTAATTATCTTAGCTATTGTTGTAATATATATTTTCTCTGATTGCTACTAAGATCAACTTTCTTTGATTTTCTTTCCTTTCATTAAAACTGTACAAATGTATGAACTAGTAATGGGAAGTTTAGTGAGAGTTTTCAATCCTTTGAAATTTTCCCATTTTAGTTCCTTGGGTATTGTGTTTATTGTATTATATTACTCCTACTAATTTAATTCCCCCCACGTTTTATTGGCACATAATTTGCCTATCATACAATTGATTAGTTCAATCATTCAATCATATCAAAGGGGAATGGTATAATCACCACTTCATCCATTCTAGAGCATTCACTTCCCCCATGGTTGAATCACCCCCAAAATGAGCTGTACAACCACGATCAGCTCCAACATTCCCTTCCCCAGCCTGCCTTCACTATTTATTGCTGGACTCCTGTGTTCCTCTCTATTGCCCATCTCCCACCCCTGCATTCCCTATAGCACCTTGTATCGGTTATTATCATTATACATCTCCTCCTCCTAATACAACTTCCACAGATCTCTGGCTGCATCCTGAGCAATCCCTACTGAACTATTTACATTCCAGGAACTTACAGAATGCCTTATCTACTACACAGTAAACCACACAGGATGGCTGCAGATCCAAGGACTCATTTTACATCAAAAGAAATATACTAGTGAGCCCCTGCTTATGGAATACTCTGATTGCATCATGTTCCGCATCATTGTAAAGCAGTTTGCTTTTGAAATTGATGGAATAAACTTCTGAAGACACTAATGGTGTTAGGTAGGTGGCAATACCTTGAAGATTTGGGAAAATGTTCTCCAACAAAGTGTACATACCCTAACTAGTATCCAATATACGGTGCTGTTTCCCAAGGGAGGAAAATTACTCATAGTGAATCACTTGCAAAATTTTTGTTTCTGTTCATGTGATTCTGGGCTCTTTGGGTATTGAGGCCTTCATTCAAAGGGAGAAATATTCCCATTTGGAGACTCCACACTGCTCTCATTGATTGAGAAGCTAAGGATGACTTTGAGCCTCCTTCAGCAACTCATGTTTCTGAATAAAGTCAAAACAGGGAGTTACTGTATTGAGCGAATTAATGATCTTGACTACTGAGGGAAACTCATATTGATATCACAGAATGGAAGTGAAGAAGAATGTCGCAGGAATCCAAAGGAATCCTTGGGATGTCTCTTAGTATGGCCATGCCTTATGATTAAATTTTAATTAAAACTTAAAGGACAATGGCCCAATTCTGACAGTACTATTAATGGCTCACACCTTTCTGAAATAAAAATTTGGGTGACTCCGCCCACCCCTACCCCCAGGCCCTATGCAAAGAATGCACACACAGTTGTGGTAGTTGCTGAAGACTAAGGGAAACCACAATGAGTTATGGAAAAGTAGTTCTAAATATCAGCTAAGGCCATATGACCATTTTCAGAATGAGGTGGTATTTTGTGCATTTTCTTCTTGTATGCACACATCAAATATTTTTGTTCTGTTCACTTATGAAACAAAATTTAAATGAGGTTAGTGCATTTGGGGGAGTACATATTAGCTGTATTATTTTAAGTACATGCATGACTTTATAATAATATGTATTTAGAAATTGATTTAAAATGTGTAAAAGTTTCAAATTGACAAAGGGTTAGACTTCTGTCAACTTGCCTGTGAAAAGATTGTCAGTAGTTTGGTAAACATGATGTAGCAATCTCCCATGATGAGATATGATATCATGTAATTATCTTTATGATAAGATCTGTTGTGATCAGCCAACCAACTGAAAGCAGTTTCCTTGGTGGTGTGCCTGTTTTAAGTATATATAAATGCTGAGAAAAACTTGCTTGCTTTTGTTGGCTCCAAATTCTGCATCTCATTTATCATCTGTGTTAGGCAGGGTTCTCTAGAGATACAAAAGCAGGACATTTATGATTATATATATTATCTATATTATATGTATAATACAGCACGAAGATTTATACAGCATGAAAATAGGAGCTAATTATTCCACACAGCAGTACAGAGGGCTCAGTTCAAATTACAGCGACACAATCCACGAGTTAGGTGTCCCACAGGTAGTGTAGCTTGCAAATTGAGGCAAAGAACAAACAAGGCAGCCACACACTGGCCTGACCATCAGAAAGCAAGAGACCCAAGAACTAGAAAGGCGAGGCTCACCGAGCCATTTATCCCTCTGCTCTTCAATTAACCCCACATGTGTTTATCGACCAGGCTGGCACAATAAAATAACTACCTCATCTGGTTTTCTTTATTTGCAAACATTCATTTCTGTTTTTAGGAAATATTCTAGTTCATTTTTCAGTGCTGATTCATCCTATATCTTATACTTTTAAATTTTAAATCACTATGATCTAAATAGACTTATTTTGTAATCTGTTTGGGGGAGAATATTTTGACTTCTACTTCTGATCAGTGGTGTGGGACCACTGTTTAATTTCTCAGTTTAAAAGACCGTGACCACAAATCTACATTAAATTTGATGCCACATTCATGAGGAAGCATTGAAATGTGCAGAAGGCCCTTTTCTACAGTCTGAAAGCTTTAGAAGTGATAATAATTTAAATGGTGAAAATTCTTTTTTGTTTTTAGGTATCTCATGAATTCCATTTTATTTATTTTTATGAATTTAATTTTTTAATTTTAAATCATTTTATTGGAAGATTGTACAACTCTTATCACAATCCATCCATCCATTGTGTCAAGCACTTTTGTACATGTGTTTCCCTCATCATTCTCAAAACATTTGCTTTCTACTTCAGCCCATGGTATCAGCTCCTCATTTTCCCCCCTCCCTCCCTGCTCCCCAATCCCCCATGAATCCTTGATAATTTATAAATTATTATTATTTTGTCATATCTTACATGATCAGACATCTCCCTTCAACCACTTTTCTGTTGTCCATCCCCCAGGGAGGAGGTTATATGTAGATCCTTGTAATCTGTTCCCCCTTTCTCCTTCACGTTCCCTCTACCGTCCCAGTATCACCACTCTTAATATGTCTCTCCTACCCAAGTCTGTTGTTGTTGGTAGGTGCCATTGGGTTGATTCCCCAAAACTCTCATACTGTGGGGGAAAAAACCTTCATACTAGCCTTATGTTCAACGAAGGAAATATTGGGCAGTCCTGTGCATTTCTCACAATCTCTGTCATAACGAAGCCCATCTTTGAAGTGACTATGTAAATCTATCTTGTTGAAGGCCTTCTTCTTCTCTTTTTTTATTTTAGCTAGCCCTCAACTTCACAAAACATTATGTCTTTTTTCAAGGACTGGTCGTTCCTGATAACATCCCAAAGTATGTGAGATGAAATATGGCCGTCATCTTTGCTTCTAAGGAGCATTCTGATTCTATTTCTTCCAAGACAGGTTGTTTGTTCTTTTGGCAATTCAAGGTACATTCAGGAATCTTTGCCAACACCATAATTCAAGTGCACCAATTCTTCTTCAACCTTCCTTATTCAATATCCAATACTCACATGCATAGGAGGCCATTAAAAATACCATGGCTTGAGTCTGAAGCACGTAGTTCTCAAAGTAACAACCTTGATTTTCAACACTCTAAGATGGTCTTGTGCAGTAGATTTACCCAATGCAATTCATCACATGGTCTCTTAGTTGATGCTTTTTGGAGCACTGATCATGGGTCCAAGCAAGATGAAATTCTTGAAAGCATTAATCTTTTATCCTTTTATGTGATGTTACCTATTGGTCCAATAGTCAGGATTTTGGTTTCCTTTACATTATCACTACCATTGAATTGGTTCTGATTCACAGGGACCCTGTAGGACAGGATAGACCTGCCCCATGTGAATTGCCAAGACTGTAATTTTTTATGAAAATAGAATGTCCTGTTTTTCTCCCATGGAGCAGTTGATGGTTTTGAACTGATAAACGTGTAGTTAGAATCCCAATATATTACCAAGAGCCCTGGTGACATGGTAACTACACGTTGTATGGCTAACTTCAAGGTCAGCAGTGTGTAACTAACTGGCACTCTACAGGAGACAGATGGGGCTTTCCTCTCCCATGGAAAAGTTTGAGTTTGAGCTTTGACATTAAGCCTTACTCCATATTGAAGCCTGTAATCCTTGGTTTTCATCAGCAAGCGCTTCATGTCCGCCTCACTTTCAGCGAACCAGTTTGTGCTCTCAGTATATGGCCTTCTGGCAACCTTCATGCAGAGTTCTTCTTCATATGGTCCAGCTTCTCTGATTTTTGCTGAGTCTCTTCTGATATGTATTGTGATCTTTTGTTTTCTTTCCTGTCTTTTTAATGATCTTCTGGTTTCTTCGTGTATGATGTTCTTGATGTCCTCTCATCAGCTCATCAGGTCTTCTGTCATGAACGCTCAACTTGTCAAGTCTGTTTTTAAGATATTATTGAAATTCAGGTGTGACATACTCCAGGTAGTATTTTGGCTCCCAAGTACTGAGTACTTGTTTTAATTTTTTTCAGCTTCAAATTGTACTTACATATGGGTAATTGATGGTCTTTCCACAGCTTCTGGATGTGTTTTAACTACTGGTGTTGAGCTTCTCCATTATGTCCTCCCGCAGATGAAATCAATTTGACTTCTGTGCATTCCATCTGGAGAAAAGAATGTGTATAATCTCTGTCGTTGAAAAGAGGTATTTTTCATAAAGAAGCTGTTGGTTCTTCAAAATTATATGCTGCAATCTACAGCTTTCTTTCTAATACCAAAGCTATATTTTCCAACAAATGTTCCTTCCTTTTTGTTTCAAATGTTTACATTCCAATCACCAATTATTACCAATGCAACTTGATTGCAGTTTTGATCAATTTCAGACTGAAAATGGTGGTAAAATCCTTCATTTTTGCATCATTAAATTTAGTGCTTGGTTCTTAAATTTGAAATGCAGAGTGGAGACACAAAGCCCATTTGTCGGACACTGGAGATCCCCTCAGAAAGGGGTCTAGAGGAGTAGATGAGTCGGTCAGGGTGCGACGTATGTACCGATGAAGAATACAGCTTTCCCCCAGATCCTAAATGCTTTCTCCCCCCACTACCATGATCTGAATTCTACCTTTCAAGTCTGGATAGAGCAGAGGTTGTACACTGGTGCAGATAGGAGCGGGAGGCACAGGGAATCCAGGGTGGATGATACCTTCAGGATCAGGGGTTTGAGGGGCGATACTGGGAGGGTAGAGGGTGAGTGGGTTGGAAAGGGGGAACTGATTACAAGGATCTGCATGTGACCTCCTCCCTGGGGAATGGACAACAGAAAAGGGGGTGAAGGGAGACGCCAGATAGGGCAAGATATGACAAAATAATAATTTATAAATTATCAAAGGCTCATGAGGGAGAGGGGAGCAGGGAGGGAGGGGAAAAAGAGGACTTCATGCAAAGGGCTTAAGTGGAGAGCAAATGCTTTGAAAATGATGAGGGCAAAGAATGTACAGATGTGCTTTATGCAATTGATGTATGTATATGTATGGATTGTGATAAGAGTTGTATGAGTCCCTAATAGAATGTTAAAAAAAAAGAAAGAAAAGCACATGATTACTATACCAAGAACATCACAAGTAACAAGAATGATGTGGCTTTCATTGTCAAAAAGGACATTGAAAAATCAATAATGAAGTAACTTCAATACTATATGTTGTAAGATTTAATATCTCCACCCTAACAAAAAAGAAAGAAAAACTGGTGACAAACCATCTGCCATCGCAATGACATACAAGACTCTATGATATGGCAAACTGATAATATCCCTAAGAACCATCAACTGATTAGGAAGGACTATACAAAAGGGTGTGATGAAAACTAACAGAGAAGATTGATCAGTTTTACTTTTTCCTCACACTAGCTACAAGGAGGAGGCAGCTTTGAGGAATGAACTTACAGGGAAAACTCGGCACCATTAGAAGAGCATGTTTCAGATCTTTGCCGTAAGTGCTGGAGCTGGAGATGGGGGACACCAGAGACTGTGACACGGAGACTATGGGGAAGACCAAGATAGCAGCCCCAAGTCTATGGGACTGGGAGGCAGAGGGATAGGCTAGCTTAATGATCCTCAATGGCAGAAGCCAAGGGATAATATAGCTGCGAGGACCAGAGAGAGACTTGGTTACTAGCTAAGGAGAGGTGTTGCTGTGTTTGAATGACTCTATGTTCACTGTTTCTGATCCTGACTTATTGTAATCTATTAACTTTCCTAATAAACTCCTGCAATTATGAGGAGTGTCTGTGAGCCCATTGCAAAGAATTATCAAACTCAACCCAGAAATAGAGTGTCTATGGGAGCAATGGTTGGTATCAGACTAGATGAAAGATGGAGCCGAGCATGGAGGCGTCTCTCACCACCATCTTGCAGCAGGGGAAAAAGAAGAGATCAGAAAAACTCCCCCATACCATTTACTGCACTTGGACAATTTATTCAACTTAAACTTGAACAAATGAGCTAAGTAGAAGAAATAATAAAAATAATACTGCTACTACTACTAATTGATTGTATTCACTGACACCTATTGCATAAGGAATGTATACAGCATTATATTTATAAATTTTAAGCCTTGTAATATAAAACATTTGGGAATAGTTCAATGCTGTTTGTTCTGCTTCATCATAATACTTGAATGTTCAAATAACTGAATTATTAATATCTTAATATAAATGCAGATTTTATTATATATCTACTGGACCACAATTCCAAAGAAACAATCAGTTAATTTTATAAAGCAGTATTGTAATAACAGTACAAATGATAAGCAGGAAAGTCTTAATAGTACCGTTATACAGTGGAAGATGGATTTTAAAAACCAAAAATTCCTATAGTTTGCTTATAATGTTTAGAATTTCTTTTTTCCATTCTGACACTGCGATTCCTCAATTAGTAGACTTTTATCTAGTTCAGGCTTCTCAAATTGGATGATACCAGGCCTTGGGGAGCCCTGACCATCAAAGGGGCTTTCAAAGCAGATAATTAGACTTTATCCAAGATTACTGGTTATAGTACAAACTTCGTTTACATTGTCTAGGGAGCACAGGTAGCTTTAAAAAAAAATAGGATGGTAGGCTTCATCTAAGCACTATTATTCAATGAAATATTGAAGCAAGTTCATAGTAAGGAGGTAAAGAAATGTTCATATGTAGATATCATGGTGTCTGGAATATGTATTTAGATTTCCATTTACTGTCTCCACATTTTCATGGAGAATTTTGGCAATATTTCCTTTGTCAAAAGAGATTTGTTTGTTCATCTGGCAGAGCACAATACTTTTGATATTATTCACCAAGAAGGTGAGATTTCATTATGTGGATTTTCCACATTATTGAATAGACCAGACCATGGAAAATATCATACTATTTCATAATATAGAAGACTAGAGAAAGGAGATGGAGTGACACAGTGGCTGCAATGGTGAGTTCAACCATTACAATTTGAGTCTGGTGCAAGATAACAGGTGTTTCGATGTTCTGTTGTACATAGCATCACTATGAGCTGAGGCCACCTAATACCAACAATACCTATAAATTGTGACACTGAGGCAAGTCACTGAAATACCCACAGTTCACTCACTTAAAGAAGGAAAGGGAACTTAAATTGTTTATTATTTCACACCTGAGAGGTGACTGTCTGTGATGTGAGCTTTTAAGGCCTGGACATAATTAAATGTCACCATATCATTGTTGAGTTTTATTCATATTGTAACAGAATTAGAAACAGTCGATTATGTGTCAAACTCTTATGTTCATTGTTCAATTTTTCCCTCTTTAAAACTTATTATTAATAATTTTAATATTTCACAATTTTAATTTGGATTTAGAATGAAAATAAGTGTCAAAACTTCAAGTTTCTTTTTTTTTAAGCTTTAAGTTTCAATGTCGACAATAAACATACATAAACACTCTATTTTAGACAAGATAATACCATATTACGTTTAAGAGAATGTATTTTTTTTCAAGAAATTCAATAATATATCTCATATACACCAACCAGTACACTAGTATATTATGTTCAGTAGTAATTCATGCTTTCAGGGTAAATTTACTGAGGTCTAATTTACACAAAACAAATTAGCATGTTTGTGTACAATTAAATGAGTTATGAAAAATGAATACTTAAATACCATCAAAATCATACTAATAATAGTATGATCCTCCCAAACTCCCTAGACCTCTTCAAATGTTTTATTTCTCCAAGTCTCAGCTCCATGGCAACCATGTATTTGCCTTCATGATGAAAGTTTTATTTTTTATAGAGAGTGGCAAAAGACGAGATGATTGTAGAAGGAAGGCTATGTGGTTTTTCCTCTGGGCCTTTCTAGAGTGTAAATTAATATCATTATAATGAAATGTGCAAAGACCTTGCATTAAAATACCAAAGAGAAAAGATAAGCTCAACATGTATCAATCTAAAAATTGAAAAAAAATTCAAGCCTCATGTCATAATATTAAAAGATTCTATGGAGGAAATATTGGGTCAATAAAAGTCAGAAGAAGACTTGGTGAATTTAAATAGAGGAGCCGGAGAAGAATATTGAAAGTACCATGTGAGGTTGGTGCAGAACCGGACAGAGTTGTGCAGGGAGTCACTACGGGGTGGAACCAGCTTGATGGCATCAAACAACAACCTGAGTCAAAGTTAATTCAATGGCAGTGAGTGTCTGAGTAGGGGTGGAATTTTGAATAATTTAGGAAGTATGAAATGAAGATGGAAGAACACACAGAGCCGTATAAAAAAGAACTAGTCAATATTCAACTATTTCCAGAGGTAGCATATGATCATATGGTACTTAAGGAAGAAGTCCTGGTTGCACTGAAGGCATCAGCTAGCATCAAGGCTCCCAGAATACAAGAAACACCAACAGAACGATTTCAGCAGCCTGATGAAGCACTGGAACCACACATTAGTCTATGCGAGAAATTTAGAAGACAGGCCATTTGGGTGGATCATAATCATCTATGAATAATATTGAGAAAAACAGGAATTCTTGAAAACTACATTGTGTACAAGCAGGATATGTGCATGGATCGGGAGAGTCTACAACACAACAAGGGCATGCTGCATGGTTTAACACCATGTGGCTGTGGCATCCTTTCACTAAATGTATTCAGTCTACACGCTGAGCACATAATCTGAGAACTTCACTGTAGGAAGAAGAATTTGACATCAGAATTGGAGAAACGTTTATTAGCAACCTGCAGTATGCAATTAGTATAACCTGGATTTCTGAAATTAGGTGGATTTGAATTATTTACTGATAAGGATCAACAACAACAATATGGCTTATTCCACTGGGAATGACAAATTCAAAAGAAATGGTGTCATATTCATCATTAAAGAGAATTGTATCTATATGTGTGCAAGGAAGACATGTCAATCTAATTATTGTTCAAGTCAAGGTACTCACTATAAATGGCAATGATGAATAAATCGACAATTTCTACTGCCTCCTGTATCCTGAAATTGATCAGAGGTTCAAACAAGATACGTTGATAACTGTGGGTATTAGAAAGTGAAAGTCGGAAACAAAGAACCTGAATGAGCAGTTGACAAATGTGGGCTTGGTCATAGGGCTTGGTCATAGAAACAGGGCCAGAGATCACATGATAAAATTTTACAAGACTAGAGATTTAATCACTAAGAGTATTGTTTTATAAACAACGAAACACTTGGACTTCACCAGATGGAATAAGCAGGAATCAAAGGGACTCTGACTGTGGAAAGAGAACATGGAAAAGCTCAATGTCATCAGTCAGGATACGGCTAGCACTGACAGCGGAAAAGGCCATCAATCATATGCTCAAGTTCAACGTGAAGGAAATGTGAACAAGTCCACGAGACACAAAATTTTAACCTTGAGACTATTCCACTTGTAATTAGATGTCATCTCAAGAATGTACTTGAAGCATTGAACAATGATTATCAAAGACTAGGGAAGTTGTGTGAGATTGTACACGAAGGGAGTCAAAGGCCGTTCCAAAGACAGGAAAGAACTAAATGACTAAAATGAACGTGAGTGGAGAGTGAATTACTTGTCAATGTAGAGAAACTAATTGAAGGGAAGAAACAATCACATGAATAAGCTAAACAGATATTTTTTAAGGATGACTCAGGAAGACAAAATAAAACATTACTATGAATGTGCAAAGAGCTGGAATTAGAAAATCCAAAGAACATGCATATTATTTCTCAAGCTGAACTAACTGAAGAGAAAATGGAGCCTCAAGGGCACATAGTAAAGGATTCTGTGGCTGGATGGTTAGTGAGGCGGGAAGCACTGAGGGGGGATAAAAAGAATGGAAGGAGCCATGGCACCGGAAGTCTCATAATATCCAACCATGTCAGGATGTAGCATGACATCAACAATCAATCATATGTAAGAAAGAAGTATGGACTTGATTTGGGGGGGATTCCAGAAATTGACTGATAACCAATAAGATATTTCAAAAAAGAGACACAACACTGGAAATGCTCAATTCTTTATGCAAAAAAAGGGGGGACACAGTTACCTACCTGGACAATTTACTGGGAGAGGTTTATATTTATTTCCAATCTAAATAGTGGATGATGAGCAGAGTTTGGAAATTATCAAACAATACTATTAGTATCACACATAAGGAAAAGTTTGCTACTGATATATTTTTTAAATCATTGTAATAGTTCACTGACTTCCAACATGTCAGACCGGGTTCACAGAGATCATCAACTGAGGGAGAGTACTGCTGATGCCAAGTGGATGTGTATTGCAAATAAAGACTATCCGAGAGATGTTTACCCATGATTTATGGGAACAGAACAAGTTATGGATACCATTGAGAAAGATGGGTAGCACTGAAAAAATTCCAGAACATTTACTTGTGCCCAAGAAGATAATTTGAACAGAACAAGAGCATAATGTGTAGTTTTAAATCAGGAGAGTTGTGTATCAGGGTTGTGTCCTTACAATGTATTTGTTTATTTTTAAATCTGTATGATAATAAAATAATCTTAGAAGCTGGACTATATGCAGATGAATGTGCTAGGTGTGTTGGTGGAAGACTCATTTACCATGTGGGAGATGCAGATGATACAACCTGCTTGCTGAATATGAAGGGGCCTTGGACCTCTTACTGATATAAATCAAAACTTAATTATTTCAGTAAGGAATAGTAATCTATATAAGGAAAAAAATCCTCACAATGGTACCAATAAATAACATCATGATAAAAGCATAAAATATTGAAGTTGTCAATTATTTCATTTACTTGGATACACAATCAATTCTTCCAGAAACAGCAGTCGAGAAATCATAGCACATATTGCAATCGACAAATGGGCAATACATGCCCTATTTAAAGTCTTAAAGAAAAAAAGACGTAACTGAAAACAAATGGGCCTGACTGAAACTTTCCATTTTGAATGGCCTCATACATATTGGAAAGCTGTGCAGAAAGGACAAACAGACTTTTTTGAAAGAAGTACATCCAGAAGGCTCCTAAGAATGAGAATTGCCGGAATTCACACACATGCTTTAGACATGCTATCAGGAGGGGCCAATCTCTGTTGTACAGTATCATGCTGGATAGGGTAGACTCTACATGTAGAGGGGAGTAAAAACAAGGAGGTCCCTAATGAGAGGGATTTATACAGGAGCTAAAAAAATGAGCCCAAGGATACCAACTATTGTGAGGATGGTGAAGAATGAAGCTGTGCTTTGTTCTGTTTCGTGTATGGTGGTTATGAGACACAACTGACTGGAGGAACCTAAGCGCAGAGATCACACTAGGGCTCCTTCCATATAGCTTTCCAAAGCTTACATAAAAATGTAATTCCATATGCAAAAGTAAAGACTATGGGGAGAAGTATACTGTCTTCTCACCCCAAGATCATTCTGCTGTATTTAAGGTAAACTTGCCGCCCTCCCTTTCCCTAGTCAGCAAACCGCTGTGAGATCTCTGTGGTGCACACGGCTAACATCCTGCGCCCCCGTCAAACAAGGCTTCAACCTTGAATCCCCTACAAGTGTATCAAAAGAAAGGCTTACGGACCTACTCCCAAATAATCAGCCACTTAAATAATTTTAGATACAGCCCTATTCTGACCCACAGGATGTTGTTATGAGACATTAACTGAAATTCCCATTTTGCTGTGCCCACTGCAGTTATTAAATTACTCCAGATAGGTTACTATGAAGCTACCTCATAGGGATCAAAATAGAGCAGTGTTTAATCAGATATTCAATAGTTGGTTTTTCAGAGTAGATCCTAAAGCTTCTCTAAGGAGTTAAACCTACGTTTTGTTGTGGTTTTTTTTCCTATTGGCAAAAGAACATATTTATCATTTGCACCACACAGAGCTCCAGAAATTTCAAAAAAATTCCACCTAATCCGAGTTCTCTATCTTCTCTTAAGAATCTCCCCCAAACAGAAAAATATTTCCTAGGAGGACTAATATTTTCAGGGATCTTTTTCATTACAAAAAAATTATACAGTTTACTGACTGGAGACACAAGCCAAGCAAGTGCTGAGCAGGTTTGTAAAGGAGAGTAGAGAAAGAACTGTCCTGGCATCTAGTAAAATTACACTCTTATAGGAAAGGAAGGATGCAAGCAAAAATATTGTTTTATAAAGTGGTACATTGATAAAGATAGAGAGTTATGAGAGGTTTAAAGATAAATCAAGCAGGCACATGAGTAAGAATTCAGGAGGAAGTTCATTCCAATGAAAGGAGAGCAATCATTTGACAGGCAGATAAAAAGAATATGGATTTCCAGGAGGAATAAGATGTGGGAAGATGTGAGGGTGTAAAATTAGAGAGTTTCTCTTGCTAACAATACAAATCAGTTTCTTTTCTTGAGAATGCCTTAACTCAATAAACACCCCCTGCACTTACATAGCACAATCAAAGCCTTCCAAAAACATGAACTCATTTACCATTCTAACAACCTGATGGGGAATCTATCATTAGCTATACTTCACAGATGAACGCATTAAGGCACAGAACATTTAACTACATCGCTCCGGGTCACGCATCTAGGAAGTTGCTATTTGATTACAGCCTGTTTGGCTACACATTCTCTGCTCATGAGTGATCATATAATTTATCGTCCAAAGCAGAACACTTGTGGGAGCAAAACGATTCTCTACTAATGATTAGGAAGACATCATAGCTGAAAAAGTGAGTCTATTGAGGTAAATTAGGATATACGGTCATTCTCACTCCAAGGCCAAGTAAAGCATAAAATATTTTCTCCCAGGGTTTCTCTGATGGGGATGCCACACAGGCATGATTCTTGTCTACCCTTCTTAGGCTTTCTTGAGTCAATGACGTGTTTTAAAATAAGACGTTCCAACTAGAAAATGAACATGGTCGTGTGTATGTGCAATTATGCATGCATATAACATCCTTGTTCCTAGGACTCTTGAAGTCCAATCCCTTACACACAGAGGAGCAGTCTCTGCTGAAGGCAGAGGTCTTACTTGTCACTGAGTCAATACCAACCAATAGCAGCCCACGTTTGCAGAGGAGAACTCTTCCAGAGGGTTTTCAAGGTGGTAAAATTTTGGAATCAAATGACCATGCCTGTATTCAAAGATAAGTCTGCTAGGTTTGAACCAATAGCCTGAAACTAGTAATCACATGCTTAACTGTCCATATCGGCTAAGAAATAATTTGGGGTATCGAAAAGAGTGAAATATAAAAAGCTTATCTGTTCATGAATACAGTTACTAAACTATGAGCGAAATAATTTTGTTTGCACCTTGTCAAAACTATTTTAATTAATATTAAATGAAAATTTGTGAAAAAGTATAGCCTGTAAAATATGCAAAAATATTTCTTCCTTTAAAGACCCTCATTTTGAAAGTATGAAATGTTTATATAATAACAAAAAATGCATTTAAAAGGGATATAGTGGTAAGCAAATATTCTTTCTAAATAGCTACGCCTTTTCAATTAAAATAATTACCTGTATATTTGAGCAGTAAAATTTTCCTCATTAACATGTGACAAAAAAACCATCATATGACAAAGTTGTGAATTTGTATTTCTAGTATAACCATGCTTATAAATCAAATAACTGGTTTGACAGGTGCTCACTAACGAGAGTAGCTATAGAAAAGTTTTGGAATCCTCATGACTTGTACATTCTACATTGAGCTAGGAGCTTTATTTTAAAGAAATAAAGTATTTCAATGAATTGATGTAAAATATCACATGTCTATGTGGGAAATATGGATTAGGATCAAAGTCAGACCTGAGGAATCCAAATAAGATCAGGGAGCTATAAAATGGACTTTTTACAGTTCTGCAAAGTAGAAAACAGTTATCTTATTCCTGAGTGCTAAGTTGTCTTTTTTACTACTGGATAAGGACGTAGCTCTGTAAAGCCAAGGTGAGGTGAGGAGGTTCATATCCCAAGGTAAAGTAGGGAGGTTCATAGATGCCCCCAAACATTTCCTTTTAAAGGTATATGTGATTATGCCAGTTCATCATATACTTTAATCCAGCTCCACATTTGAAAGCACAGGCAGAGCAAGAATTAAGCTTATTGAATCCAACAGGGACCTCTCTTGCATCTTCACTGGCACTAGTAGATATACACCTTTCTTAAGATCTTTGGAAGTTGCTTCTTTGAGAGTTACTGCCTCTGATCCTGCTGTAACAGAGGGAATGGGTTATGCAACATAGCAGAGCTCTAGAAGTGTGGTGCTATGTGTTGGGCTGTGTTTCACATGGTCAGCAGTTCAAAACCACCAGCAGCTCTGCAGGAGAAAGACTAGGCTTTCTGATCCCATAAACAGAGTCTCTAAATCCACAGGATTGACTCAGAATCAACATTGTCTCAATTGTAGTGATAGTTGGTATATACGTATAGACATAGATTTAGCTATATAATAAGAATATGTCTGTGTATAATATATATGTTTCCTGTAAATGTCCTTATTCATTTAGAATATATCATAGAAACCATATGTAACAAGCTATATAAAATTATAATAAACTCTCTCCTAAAGTTATATATATGAAATTATTTTAAAATATCTAAACCCTGTGAAACTCTTTCATCATAAAATAAAATGTCTTACTTGAACATACGACTGTTAAAATTTGTAAATCATTCCTTTTATGTATTCCAAGATTGTGTCTTGAAATCTTTCATGCATCAGTGCATGTTAAAGTTTTTATTCCTAAACACACACACGCATGCACACACGCACACAAATAAGCATAAACTATCGAGATTAGATCTCAGCAATATCAATTTAGGATAATTGAATGGCTAACTTTTAAAATACAAACTGCTTCCACCATTAGTAGAAATGTTTTAGAACAATTTTCATTTATACGTCCCTCTTAATAGTATTGATCAGTAAAAATAAGGAAACTAAATTTAAAATATCTGAACATTTCAGAAATTATTAGTCCATTTCAGATACCTGGAACTATGCAAATTAACTTCAAGAGTACTCTTGAGACTTGCTGTTTATTTTTTTATGTTTATAATGATAGTCTTTTCAATCTAGAAATGATTAAAATTTTCAAAATAATGAGTCATTTAGAGTTAATTCTGCTTAATTAAGAGTTTAATTAAGCCAAGTTAAGCTGCAGTTCTGTTCACAAAACAGCTTTAAAGATAACTCATGGAGATTCAGAGCATTCTTATACTGAATACATCAGTCAGAGCCCAGATAAACACCACAGTAAAAAATATAAGGTAGGAAGAAAGCTAGTACATCTCAATTTGGGGTGCACTGAAAATTACTTGGGAAGAATTTAAAAAATAGAGCTCTTGGACAAATCACCATTAAAAATACAAACAAAACTTAAGTAGCAGAAGTTGTTTTTTAAGCTATTATTATGAATAAGTAAGGCTTATGTATAATATTTTTATTTTAGAAAACATGTGTTTGTCTGTTTTACATACTACGATGATTAAGCTTGTGTGTCAACCTAGCTGAGCGATAATTCTTAGTAAGGTGTAGATTTAATGTAATGTTCATCAAAGAGCACTAAATCATTTGGAAGAGAGTTTACTAGAGGGTGTTACCTGATACATGTGCATGGACCCTGTGACATAGTAGTTATGCAGTGGGGCTAACCACAAGATCAACAGTTCAAAACCACCAACCACTCCAAGGTAGAAAGAAGGGATTTCCTACTCCCCTAAACACAGTCTCTGAAACTCACAGAGGCCCTTCTCCTCTGTCCTATAGGGTCTCAAAGTGAGTCGACATAGATTCAATGGTAGTGAGTATACACACACACGCGCACGCAGATTATATATGTTCTTCTTTTGTCTTGAGACAATGTCTGCCATATTGCCTGCCAATTTGGGGAGTTTTTAATCCATGAGTGACTTGCCTGTCCTCTCACCTACTAATCTTGTGATTTCTCAGTCCTTGAAGCTATGAGAGTCAGGGGAAGCCTCCAGCCTGATATCTGAAACAAGGGAAAGCAATTTACAGCTTCTACAGCCATGTAATCCATTGTTTGGAGGGAAAAGTTCTCAGTCTATACATATGTAAACTTCACTTGAGTTGCTGCCCAAGAGAGCCCATTCTAAGACACTGACTTAGTGCAGTTGTAATACCAATACAAGGAGGGGCTTTAAATACGTATTTTTTTAGTTTAGTTCAGTGTGGCTTTATGGTCATATAGATTCCTTTCTTGTGGTAGTCCATGGTGCTCTCGGGATCCTTCACCAGCCCCACTATCCAATATCCAACTTTATCAGGCTTAGGATGATTGAAAATGTCATTATTTGATTTAGGCTGTTTTCAGACCTCAAAAAAAATGAAGGTGATAAGAACTATATGCATAAAAGGAAATCCACTTAATTCAACTATTATTCAAATTTGTGCACCAATGATGAAAGGAGACGGAACTGAAGAATTCTACCAAATTCCTCAGTCTGGAACTGATCAAACCTGTAACCAAAGTGCATTATAATTATTGGTGATTTTATAATGCAAAACTTGGAAATAAAAGGTTTCTAATCATAATCTTGTTGATAGAAAAATGTTGGAAATCACAGAATAGAATTTTGTAATAACAAACACTTCTTAATTACAAATAGATTTTTTTCAACAACATAAATGGTGATTGCATATGTGAACTTTGCCAGTTGGAATACCAAATTACCTATATACGTGGGAAGATGATGGAGGAACTTAGCATCAGTAGCCAAAATGAGGTCAGAGACTTCAATTGTTCTTATGTAAGCTGAGATTGAAATTAAGAACAATTAAAGCAAATTCACTTGGACCACATTGAGTATATCCCATCTGAAATTTAAGACTATCTCAATAACAGATTTGATTCAGTGGACCTGTTAGGTAGCTGGCATAGGGACTGGGGCATCCATTACACATGCTCAGAGGTTTGGAACTTCCGGCCAGGAAGGGATGGTACACCTAGGTGGGCATTACACCTGGATTGGCCCATCTAAACCAGGTGAACTTGATTCAGCCAATGAGGCTGACCAGTATAGTCGACCACGCCTCCCAACAAGGCCCCTGAAAAGCCAGAGGTTTTGCTCTGGGCTCTCTTTCCCAGCGGCTGCAACTCCATGTAGCACAGCTGGGCTGCAACTGTGCCGCGGATTCTGTCTGACTTGAGTTCCATCTACTGTAGGACCTGAAACTGCTACTATTCTCTATAAACCCACTTGGATCACAAACCAGGCCTCGTGAATTCTTTCTCACGCAGAGCCCAGGACCAAGGTATACCTCTCCCCTGAGAGATCTAACATAATTTGGTGCCATGTGACTTGGATATAAGCTGGGAAATAAGCCGGGCTTAACCCCTCCTGCAAAACGCCATGGAGGCAAATGGCTCCCTGAACGGACCCTGAATGGGGACACTCCGAATGTATTACCACAGCCCCATCCTTTTGTGTCTGTCTTTTCTCCTATTCTTACTGGTGTGTGGGATTTTACATCTGCCTTTCCGGGAACTTGCCTGCCTTCCCCAGTGTGGATTTCGGGGAGGGGCTGGGACACTGTTGCCGGCAGGGTGGCAGGACTGCGATTCCCAAGGCCTTGTCGAGTCTCAGTGGTCTGCTTTGTGCTCCGGTCGGCTGGCTGGCTGGCTGCGGCCACCTAAACCCTGCTGGTTTCTGCAGGCCTCTGGCTCGGGTGGCTGGTTCCATGCTGACTTTCGGCTAGGCTGCAAGCGTGGCTGCCATTTCCCCAAGCACGTGACTCTCTGCTCCCTGGCAGCATGTCACCACCGGGTGTCCATCATTTTAACTGTGGGGCAATGGAGCACATGACTTTGCCAAGATGGTGCCCACCACTCCAAACACGTGAAGGGGCCTGGGTAGCTGGTTGCTTAGGCCCGGGAGTTAGCCCTGCCTCATCCCAGGAGCCGAATTTTTCCCTTTTCTCCTCCATTCCCTTTGGCTTTCTCCTGGATTTTCAAATAAGCTGCTTCAGTGTTCTACCAGTGTGGGTTTGTTCCTTGCTACCAGCTGGTTTTTCCTTTCCCTGGCATAGTCCAAAGGTGTTCGGAAGCTGACCCCAAGTAACTTAACTTTCATCTTTCAGTGATGCTGCTTCCGGCACTTTTTGGGGTAGCTCAGTACAGCTTTGCCACCATGATGTTCTAGCCAGAAATTCCAATTTCCCTAAAGGTTCCACGAGCTTCCAGATAGATGTCCTTTTCCTTCAGATTTGAGTCTGCTCCTGCCAGCAGGCTTTGAAGGTCATGGGGCCACACCAAGCAGTGACCCTCCTAGCAAAAACGTCTAGAAAATGGTTGGCCCTAACGTCAGCAGTAGCAACTGGTCTTTGACCCCTTCCCTCAGGTGGGGCCTGAGGCCTCAGGTTCACAGCACCACAAAGGTACACACTGAAGCTGTGGTCATTGACCTTGAGGCAGGCATAAAGCTCTCAACAGCCTCCTTTTTGTGTGTTTTCTAGATGGGACTTACTAGCTTCATACCCAGGAATTGCCCCCCCTGGATTTATCCTGTCCAATTGGAATAGATTTGATCGGGAGAGGCTGGACAAACAGAAGCTGATTTCACTTTACTATTTGGCCACAGTATCTTTTAGAGAAAGGAGAATCTTAGCCAGCCAATGGTACACTTTTCCTTCTAATCCTGAACCAACTAGAACATTTTTGTATGCTATCCCTGTAAAGATTTTCCTAAAAGATCCTAAACAGTCTCCCCATCAGTGACAGTATCCTTTGAAACCTGATGCCATCAAAGAATTACAACCCCTTATTAGTAAGTTCCTCCAACATGGACTTTGGGTCCTTGTTAACTACCCCTGTAACACCCCCATATTACCAGTTAAAAGGAAAGATGGATCTTATTGGCTGGTCCAAAACCTTAGGATAATAAATGAAGCAATGATTCCACTGCACCCAAACCCCTGTACCCTCCTAGGTGAAATTGTGAATGCTTTGACCCCATTCCTGTGTTTATAGTGAACCAACATTCATGCTTGTTAACCCTAAGACTTTCATTTGTTTCCTGTGATACTAACCTAACTACAAGGGCACTGCCACCTCACAAGCTTACTATTGGCTTACTTAAACTGTTTGCCTGTTTGTCTCTTTGTTTGTTTTCCCAGAAGTTCTCAGATTACCAAGGTTTCTGAGCCAAGTGTGCCAGCTTCAGGATCACCATCTCCTGGACCACCTCAACCTCACCCATCCTGGGCCCTGAATGGACAACCCCTTCCAACAGAGTAGGAAGGGTATGGATCAAAGCCCCACTTTGCCTCCTTTTCCAGCAGGAAATAGAGATGTTGTCACCCAGTACCCCAAAGATTTGGGTCCATATCTCTTCAGTTGGGGAATATTAGGTAGCTAGCATAGGGACTGGGGCATCCATTACAAATGCTCAGAGGAAGGGCTGGTACACCTTGGTGGGTGTTACACCTGGATTGGTCCATCTAAACCACGTGAATTTGATTCAACCAATAGGGTTGACCAGTATTGTCGACCATGCCTCTGAACGGGGCCCCTGAAAAGGGCAGAGGTCTTGCGCTGGGTGCTCTCTTTCCCAGCAGCTGCTACACAAAGTAACACATCCAGGCTGCAGTCCGCAACTGCCGTGGACTCTGTCTGGCTTGTGTTCCATTTACTGTAGAACCTGATACTGCTTCTATTTTCTATAAATTTACTTGGATCACAAACCAGACTTTGGCATGAATTCTCGTGGAGTCAAGGACCCAGGTATACCTCTTCCCTGAGAGATCTAATAAACCTTAATGGAAGAACTGACAAACTGTGGGGTGACATCAGAACATTATACATGAAGAAGGCAAGAAGTTATTAAGGAGACAGAAAAGGAAGATAATATCAAAATGTCTGCCAAGGAGACTCTGAAACTCTTGCTCACGTACAGAGAGTAGCTAACGCAAACAAAGAAATGATACACGGTAAGAGGCCATGGCTTTTTCATTTGCATCGGTATAACTCAAATGAGTTGCAATGGAGAGAAAAATCTGAGAGATTTAAGAGGAGATAGTTTTACCTAATTCTGCTTTTCACATTCTCTGTTGGGAATTTCAAATTCTCATCCTTTCCCTTTTGGTTATCTGTTTCCCTCCCTCAGGGCTCTCTCTCTGTGATGTTGAAGAGATGGGCATACCCTACTACCACTGTCAAGGTGTCCGCCACACACCTCAATGGGAAGAACTTTCCCGGGGAAAGTCAGGGCACTCATTCTTATTTATACACTCTTTCCTCAATTTCAACCCTTAAATATACCAAAGAAAGACCTTTTAAAAAGGAAACAAATGATGAAATATAAAACTGCCTTGAAAATTTCCAGGAGCAGCTCAAAAGGACAAAGTATTATAATGAAATATGCAAAAGCCTAGGGTTAGAAAACCAAAAAGAAAGAACGCAGAATATTTTGAGCTGAAATGAATATGTATATTCAAACCTCAAGTTGCAGTATTGAAAGATTTTATGTGCAAAATATGGGATGATGCTGTTGCTGTTACGTACCATCAAGCCAGTTCTGACCCACAGTGGCCTTAAACACAACACAAGGAGACACGGATCAATACTGCACCATCCTCACCAACGGCCTCAGCCTATTGTTGCAGCGAATGTATCCATCCATCTCCAGGTAGGAACTCTCTTCTTCACTGCCCCTACAGTTTACCAAACTCTTTCTCCAGACACGGGTCTCTCTAGACAATGTGTCTGAAATATGTGAAACACAGTCTCCCCATCCTTGCCTCTCAGGATCCAAGGGGCCATAAGTCTTGCAGGGCAGATCGGCTTGTCCTTTGAGCAGTCCACGCAACTTTCCGAATCTTTTCCTCAGCACTACACTTCAAATGCATTGATTATTCTTGGTCTTCTCCCGTGTTCCAGTTGTGTGGATTTGGTCTTCTTTACATTGAGTCATAATCCATGCTGAAGGCGCCAATCCTTGATCCTCATCAGCAAGTCATCCTCACGTTCAGTAAGCAAAGGTTTGCCATCTGGGGACGCTAATTACTGATAAGGTTTTTTTTCCAATCTTGGTGCCACACTCTTCTTCATATAAACCAGCTTCTCTGATGATTTGTTCAGCATATACATTTCATAAGTATGGTGAGAGGATAATCCCTTGACACAAATCTTTACTGATTTTAAACTATGCAGTATCCTCTTGTTCTGTTCATATAACTAACTGCTCTTGATCCATGTACAAGTTCTGCATAAGCACAATGATGTGTTTTGAATTTCCATTCTTCTCAAAGTTATCCATAATTTGTTAAGAAATACACACTTGCATGTTAATAAAACACAAGTAACCATCTTTCTAGTATGCTCTGCTCCGACTCAGATCGATCTTCTATCAGCAGTGATATCCCTTGTTCCCATCTTCTGAATCTCACCTGAACCGTTGGCAGTACCCAGTCAATGTTCTGCTGCATCCTTTGTTGGATGATATTCAGAAAAACTTTATTTGCGTGTGATATCATTCTACAATTGCGTATTCTATTGGCTCACCTTTCTTTAGAATGGGTACAAATATGGATCTCTTCTAGTCAGTTAGCCAAGTGGCTATCTTACAAATTCCCTGGCAGAGAAGAGTAAGTGTTTCCAGTTCTTCTTCAGGTTTCTGAAACATTCCAGTGCTTCATCCATTCCATCCCATCCTGGAACCTTGTTTTTGGCTCATGCATCCAGTGCTTTTTTAATTTCTCTCAGTGCCATTTGATTCTTGCTCATGTGCTACCTTCTGAAACGGTGAAATGTCAACAGGTTGTTTTGGGTACAGTGACTCTATGTGTTCTTTCTCTATTCTTTTAATGCTTCTTGAATCATTCAATATTTTGCTCATAGAGTCTTTCAATATTTTAATTCAAGTCTTGAGATTTTTATTATTAATTTGGATTTGATACATAAATCATACCATTCCAAATTACAATCGTGTCAAATAGAACACACAATTGCTACCACAATCAGTTTCTAAACATTCCCTTTCTACATGGACCCCTTGACATAGTCTCTCTTTTACCCCATCTCCACCGTGGTACCCCTCCCTCCAAACCCTTTATTCCACTTGCTGTACTGCTAAGTTCATTGATGCTAGGCTTTATATACAGAAAAATGTAAAAGCATATAAAATAGTTTCAAGAGGGTGACCGCCATTGACATAACACCTCTGAGATACACTCTAATATGAACAAACTAAAAATGAATAAAATAATACACATCAAAAATAAAGAAAACTCTGTAAACCAGAGCAGGTACAGCACACATCATATTAGGGACTTACTGATAAAGCTTTCACTGTTCTGGTCAGACTCATGCCTTTGATCTTCTGAAGTCCTGTCTCCCAAGCACTGTGTTTAATGAACACTTTCCTCCCTTCCCTCAATTTTAGGTAAGGAGAGTTCTCTGGAGGCTTATCTCCTGAGTAGTTCCACAAATGAATCTTGGCCTTCCACTGTCATCTATCACCTCTGCTCACGGGATTCTCACAATGTAGGTTCTGAGACTGGTCCCTCCTTCAACGGTTGGGTCAATAGATTCCAGCCTTTCCGTGACTGGCGAAGGTGTGTTTGTTCCATCTGGACTGAGGTGGCACCTCACTTAGTTGACTGCTTAGTTGGACAAACCTTTAATATCCCACACACTATTTAATCTGAAAGCAAGGTACCATCTAAATGCTTTGTCACATTTGGCTATAGCACTGTATCTTCTGCGCTCCCTTCTGGAGGGTGAATATCGAGCAGGGACATGATTTATTGTTCTTAAGTTGAAGCTGGGATTTTGTGCTAACTCCAAACCCATTCCTAGAGCTATGTATTTTTCTTTTTAAATTTGTAGTAACCTGGGAGATTATATGTGTGTGTATCATATTCCACAGTTCATTCACAGCAAGCAGAATTGTACAATTGGTTCCGTAATAAGTCTCCTTCCTGGACTTCTTGACACCATCTCCTTTCCCCCCTACTCCTCTATATCCTCCTACCCATGAACTCCTTGTTATATTTGCTTTCAATGTAGGCTCAAGGCCCCAGGGTTTCATTTACCAAAAAACAGAGAAACAAACAAAACAGCTTCAAAAGGGTGACCACCAGTGGTGACACATCTCTGAGATACACCCTTATACAAACAAGCTTAAGCAAAATATAACTGAAGGACCTTCGCAGGATTGCCAGAATATGATATATCTTAATACAGTACATAAGGTGTTGATGTAGCAACATGCTGTTTGCCTGCCAATCAACAACAATACACCGTTCTTGGTACAGCTGTCTTCTGTTGCCTCAGACACTCTGTGTATTCTGACTTACGTCCTCGGGTTACAAGTGTGTCTGGGGTAGAGTCCAGCACACCCAGTAGCGTTTCTGTACGGGGTCTCACCGATGCAGTCCCTGGAGCATGGCATTATACTCGAAGATCCAGGACTCGGTGTCTTAGTGTTCTGTGACATCTGTCTTGGGTTCCCAGGATACCCACAGACACCCTAGGTCAATTCTGCCCAGCTGCTGCATACCACTATAGAACCTCCCTATCTAAGAGCATTCTCAGTCTCTCCTCCTTGCACCTGGAGATTAGTCCTCCTTCCCCTCCCCTCAAAAGACATGCACCTGTATTCCCCAAAAGGTGACCATTTCCTCAACCCTCTCCTGCACTGTCTCTCCCATCAGTAAGCCTCATTTCTCCCACAGGGCTGCTCCCTCTCTGGGGGACCATATCCCAGATTCATAGGACTACTACTCACCAGGGATTATTCCTAATGGAAACAAATAAATAAATAATCATTGCATTCACTGGATTTCCTTGAGAGTGGATATATGTAATCCTGTCCGAGACAGCATTGTGCTTCAAGGCAGATGATGACATACTCCTGATGGTGATGACTATGACAGAATTCACTGAATCTGTTATTACCAGCTTAGGAAACCTTATAGTTATCAGATCTAAAATGGCCAATGCTAGCCATTTTCAGCTCATTAATGTCTAAGATATCAATCTTTGTGTTAAATTTTCACTTTTGACAACATACAATTTTTCTAGAATCATACTTCATGTATTTGATATTCTAATAATTAATAGATGTTTTTACTTTATTCCCCACTTTCAATTGTGATCCATTAGTAGATAAAGGTGATGAAAGCTTTGTTCCATCCATGTCATTAAGACTGACCTATTTTTTTAGATGGCAGCTCATGCCTAGTTATATTTGAAGAACCATTAACATGAGATTTCCTCTTAGGCACTGTATCAGACAGTATGCTACTGCTCTGCAAAAGGGATGTTTTGGGGGTGGCTATTTTCTCAGAAGTGAACACCTTATTCCTGCTTCCTAGACTGTTCTTAGCCTGAACTCTCCAGCAAACAACGTATATCATGTGACCCTGCATTTATGTTTACAAGGTTGCATGGCTTCTAGCATTACAGAGACATGTAAGCTACCACAGTACAACAGACTGACAGTGCTTACGTATTTTACACACACACACACACACACGCACACACGCACACGCGCACACACACACACACACATGATTATTTTACATCTACATGGATGCCCAAGAATATAATTGTTTAATGATGCTTTACTTCTATTTAATAATATTGTGCTCTCACATAAATAATGGAATATCTACAGTTAATTTGTGAGTTCTCAATGACAGGATAATTTATAGCTCAGATTATGATCCCTGAGAAAGATCCCTGTTTGAGGTGCATTTTGCATCTCTTAATGTTCTGCTTAGCAACACTTCCAATAGAAGAACACTTCTACTCAAGCAGAGCTTCCCTGAATTGCCCAAATGAGGTGGCAGTGATCAAATACCGGGACTCTTTATTGAGTAGCGTGTGTCAGGAAGGTTAGAATATGCAAAGAAATGAAGTAATAGAATTCTGCATGCAGGATTTCTTTGGAGCCAAAGCTGAGAGCTTAGCTGGGCGAGGGCAAGGTGAGACATCATTGAGCCTTTCAGTGAACAAAACCTAAGGGGATGTGAACTAGGCAAAAAAGATCAGTCATATAATACTGGAAAGTTCTCAAAATTCAGCTAGATCAGAATGGGGAAACCTAGAACTTGGATTTTCAACTTAAATTACACTAAGCCAACCATTTTTGATCCAACATCATTACCTAGACTCATGTTTCTTAACTTCAGTGATATTGAATCTTGGACATAATTTTGGGGGGTTGTCTTTTAAAATCAAAGAGCATTCAGCATCCTACTTCTCAGGCTATTAAAGGCCAAGAGCACATTCCCCCAAATAGAATGATTACATATTTTAGGTTTTGAAGGTAAGGCCTTTCTGTTATTTTTCCTTTCTTTAGTTTTTATGTGTGTTTTGGAGTTATGTTTTGAAAAATATTTAAACATATAAAAAATTAAGTCATGGATCTACGTGTATGTTTATTCAAGTATATTCCTCCTGTCAATGGATATGATTCACACACAAATATAGCATAATTAAATCTCAAGGATTCTAATGCATAAATGCCAAATAATAAATCTAAACAAAATAAAAGGTAAGATAGCATAAAAATATCTGTAATATTTGAAAAAACAATTAATAAAAATAATATGGATTTTTAAAGTGCTGTATTCAGTAAGGATATATATGAATTACATATATAAAAATTATAGTCAAACTATATATATAAATTATATATAAACCATCTATGTAGATATAGTTTGTTAAGCATTATTATGAGACAGTAAAATAAATAATTAGTAAAGTGAAAAATGGATGTGGAGAATTTTTTTGCTACAGTTAATTCAATGAGACAAAAAAAGGAAATACAACATAAAAATCAAGAGTAATGGGGAATAGGATTGAAAAAGGTAAACCATTTGACAGATATTGTAGTAAGTAAGAGTAGCAATAGAGTGAAGGAAGTTTTAGAGGGCTTATGTTGTTTATTAATGAGTCATGTGAGGAGAGGTTTCTATGTTGGGTTGCTAACCACAAGAGGGATGCTTCAAACCCAATAACAGCTCCACAGGAGAAAGATGTTGCTGTGTGCTCCCACACACATCTACTGACGTGAAAACCTCCCTTAAGGTACAAGGTCACTGTGAATCAGAATCGTTTCAATGGCAGTGAGTCTGATTGTTCTGGTATATTGATAAAACTCAAATATTCACTGCAGTAGAGTAGATGATGAGTAAGGTGAGAGGTAGGATCTGCCCCTTTGGGTTTCAAGATTGTAAATCTTCATGAAGTAAAAAGCCTAATCTTTTCAAATAATTTTAAAGAAAAGACTCGCAAATTGATAATTGAGTTAGAAATTAGATAAGGACCATTGTCATATCCAGATCTGTTTTTGTGATATAAAAACATCCAAGAAAATAGTATTCCATAATATTCCTTAATCTTACTTTAGTATGTCTTTATAAACTATTAAGAAATACTTTATAAATGCTTTATAATTTATCAAGAGTGATGTCATTTTCCAAGGATTTTTCTCTCCAATTAACACTTTGTAAATATGTAAGATGAACTCTCATTGTCCTTGCTTGTAATGGACTTCTGGCTGTATTTCTTCATCAGCACTATAGTTCAATCACATCAATTCTTCTCCGAACCTTCCTCATTTAATGTCTAACTTTCCCACGAATATGAGGCAGATGAAAATACCACTCCTTGAGTCAGGATGCCCCAGGCCTCGAAGGGACATTCTTACTTTTCAGCACTTTAAATAGATCTTGGACTGCAGCTCAACTCACTGCAACTCACTGCTTAATATCTTGATTCATGTGTCCATGAACATGGACTGGATCCTGCAAGATAAAATCTTTGCAACTTCAATTTTTTCCCCATTCATCACGATATTACCTAATGGTATAGCGGTGAGGATAGTGCTTTCCTTTACATGAAGTCGTAATCCACTTTGAAGACTGCCATTCTTGATCTTCATTGGCCCTCCTCATTTTCAGACAGCAATGTTATGCCATCTGTATATAAAAGTTTGTTAATAAGCCTTTTATCATTCTGGTGTTACATCCTTCTTCAAATGGTCCAGTTTCACAAATTATTTCTCAGCATGCCGTTTGAATAATTAGGATCATAGGACACAACACTGATGATATTCACTTTTCTAAATTTTAAACTATGTGATGCCCCCCTTTTCCCCCCTACACAACTGCTTCATGATCCATGCACAGTCTCCACATGAGCACAACGGAGTGCTCTGGAATTCCCATTCCTCCCAAGGCTCTCCATAATTTGTTGTGGTCCACACTGTCAAATGCCTCTGCAGAGTTAATATAACACAGAAAACCTCTTCCTGGAATTCTCTGCTTTCAGTCAGGGTATGACGTCAGCAATGGTATCCCTGTGCCATGCCCTCTGCTGAATATAGTCTTAATTTCTAGCAGATCCCTATCAATGTATTGTTGAAATCTTGGTTAGATGATCTTCAGCACATTTTTACTTGTATGTGTTGTCAGTCAAAGTGTTCTAAAGTTGTGCATTCTGTTGGCACACCTTTGGAACAAGTACAAATATTGATTTCCTACAGTCAGTTGGCCAGGTTTCAAATTTCCCGGAATAGATTAGTGAATGTGCCCAGTTCTTCCTCAACTTCTTGAAACATTTCAATTGCTTTTCCATAAACTCTTGGAGTCTTGTGACTGGTTAATACCTTCAGTTCAGCTTCCTTCAGCACCAGTAGTTCTGGCTTATTTTTAATTGGTTGACTATCAACTAGTTCTTTTTGAACTATGTCAACTAGTTCTTTTGGGCACATTGACTCAATGATTGTTTCTACCTGCTATCCTTCTTTTGATGTTTCCTGCATCATTCAATGCTTTGTCCATCTAACTTTCCAGGATTGGAACCTCGGGCTTGAATTTTTCTTCAGTTCTTTCAGTTTAAGATACGATAAGCATGTTACTCTTTCTGGGGTTTTGAACTCTAGGTATTTAAACATTTCTTTAGAATACAGTTCTTTGCCTTCTTCAGCTGTCCTTGGAAGTTTCCTGTTCAGATCTTTTACTTTATCATTTCTTTCATTTGCTTTAGCTGGGATTAAAAGTAAGTTTCAGAATCTCTTCTGGCATTCACTTTGATCTTTTCCTCTCGTCTTTTTAATAACCTTTTGCTTTCTTCATGTGTGATGTTCTGATACCATCCCATAACACATCAAGTTCAGTCTTTAGTCTCAATGTGTCAAATTTGTTCTTGAGATGTTCTCAGAATTATCTTGGGATATACAAAAGGTTGTGTTTGGTCTCTTGTGGAAAATTTTTATTTTCTTCAACTTCAACCTGAACGAACATATGAATATGGATTATCTGCTGCACAGTAACACCCTGGCCTGGTGTTATCTTCAGATATTGAGCGTTTCCATGGTTTCGTCCCCAAAAATGTAGCAAACTTTAAATCTGTCTATCTCGAGACCTCCATGTGTATAGTAACTGTGCTGTTGAAAATGGTATTTGCAATGAAGAAATTTTTGGTCTTGAAAATTTTTCCCATAGGACATACAGCTTAATTTCTATTGCAAAGGCCATATTTTTGAACTACTGCTCATCCGTGTTTCCACATTTTGCATCTAGTCAATAATTATCTACGTATCTTGATTGCATGTTTGAACAATTTCAGACTGAACACCGCTTGCTTTAGTAATTGTTGCATAAATTTGAAAAATAGTTGTATTGATTAGTTTTCCTTGTCTGAGAATAGATACTATTCTAACTCAGATAGTATTGTACTTCAAGATAAATCTTGAAATGGCCTTTTTCGTGATGAATGTAAGATTTCTCTTCAATTTGTCATCCCCAGAATAGTATATCATTTGACTGTAATATTCATAATGACCCATACTAGTCTCTTTCAGCTCACTAATACCTAGTGATCTTTATGTAGTCCATTTAATTTTGAATGACTCATATCCTAGACGCATACTGTGTATATTCCTAGTTCCAATAATGAATAGATGTTTGCCGATTTTTCTTATCAGTTTTGGCTGTGCTCGATAAAGGCTTTATTCCATCCATGTCCGTATTGCTGACGCTCCACTGACAAAGGAGCTCTTCTGCAGGAATATGCTGAGTGCTTGACAACCTGAGAGGCTCATCTTCTGGCTCTATCTCCGGCCTTCTTCTGCTAGTTGTGATTTTTAAAACTTTGTATCTCACAAACGTTCCACTTAAATTCATAAGGTCCTCAGTGGCTATTTCCTCCAAAGAGTATAACCATTTCCTTCATTGTTATTTGTTCTTGTCTTGAAGCTCGCTGAAACCTGTTCACATTGGTGACCTTGCTGGAATGTGATGTAGCTTCCAGCACCATAGCCATACACACGCCACCACAATACAACAAACTGACAGACAGATGATCCTCTAAAAACCATAAAAATCCAAAGCCAAACTTAATGACTATCATGTCTATTGTGACTCCTATTGACCCAATAGGACGGGATAGAAGTTTTCCATCAGGCATCTAAGCCTATAATTCTTTATGGGAGTAAAATGGTCCATCGTTCTCCCACTGACAAGTTGGTAGTTTCAAAATGTTGCCCGGGCTAATAGCAGCCCAACAGGCAACAACTACACAACCGGACACTTAACTACATAGACTTAAACAAAAAAACTTGTTACCTGGGCCAACCAAAAGTAAAATAAACCAATAAAATAAAATAATTGTCATATAGTTAATTCTGACCTGTATAGCGTTTCCAAAACTATGGAAGCATACAGCCTTATCTTACCCGGTGGTTAGACATGCAATACCTGTCCTATAGGTCATGAGGGCTCCTTACCCTGTGGTAATAAAAATTTTTTGGATAAATTTGTTCTATGAGCCATAATGGTGTAACATATTGGGCTGCTAACTACAAGGTCAGCAGTTTGACATTTGCAGGCAATCTGTGGTCTACTCTCTTAAAGAGTTACAGTCTCTAAAACCACAGGGGCCCTTCTATCTTGTACGATAGTGTCACGGTGAGTTGACATTGACTTGATGACGGTGGGCTGGTTTTTGGTTTATCGGCCTTGGTGGTGCTCCTGGGGGCACGCTATCCATGAACGTTACTGAGGGAGTATGATGAGGCAACCTGGGCAGGTACAGATTGATACCCTTAGAAACCTTATATAGTGCGGCTCTCAGTAAGAATGCATTTGGTTTGGTTTGAGTTCAAGCTAATATAGGAAAAAGTATGTTGAAGGAAAAAAAAACCATTTTGAATTAGATTCATTTTTTTACTATTTATTGCCTCTCCATTCCAGAAATCTACATCGTCATGGTAACACCAATCAGAGAAAAAACCCTGAGTCAGTCAAGCCTCATCACGCCCTTATGTCCATGCTGATATTATTCTCACACAATTAGTAATACATTCCTATATTGAGCTCAACTACAATACAGGCATGGTAAGACATGACTTCTATCTTTGCTTTTAGTAAAGTTAAAAAAATACTTGGACAATAAGGATGGTGAGTCAGCAAATTCAATCCTTGCCATTGAATGCACAGCATTCTGAGCTTCTCGATGCCACTAATGAGTTACTGCTATTGATGTCTTTGACTCTTTGCTGAACGATTCAAATGTTTGACCATGGTCAGTGTCTAGAATATGAAAAGACAGGACAAACATGTCTAACTTTGACATTGGAATAATTCATGGTTTTTCAAAATGTGTGCTCTTTGAAATATAACACATGTATAAAAACAAAAAACGAAGCAAATGCAGTCCAGTCGATTCTGACTCATAGTGACCTATGGATAGAGTAGAACTACTCAATAGAGATGTCAAGACTTTAAAACTTTAAAGGATCAACTAACTTTAGTTTTCTCTGTAGGAGACACTGATGGGATCGAACTACCAACCTTGTGGTTACCAACTTAATTCTTCTCCGATGATACCACTAGGGGTCCTTGGATTTGTGTGATGATGACTATAATCTTGACACAGAACTATTCCATCACCGTAAATTTTCCTAATGTCATTTCTTTATAACCATTCCTTCATTTTCCCCTATACCTGATAACCACTAATCTCTTACTCATCTCTACTTTTAACTTTACTAATGTTTCATAAATTGTTCCATACAAAACAGAAAAACCATTTCTGTTGACTTTTCTTTCTTATTTGGCACATGACAGATATTTATTCAAAATATCTGTATCAATTATTTTTCTTCCTTTTAATGGATTAATAGTATTATATGGTACAGATAGATACAGGTTTTCAATCCTTGATATTTTGAAGGTCTTTGTCTTGTGGTTTGGTACTACTTACAACCAACACTGCTACAAACATCTATGTGCAGTTTTTTTGTGTGTGTGTGTGGACACACAAGTTATCCTATCTCTAGTTTAAATTTCCAAGAATAAAATTCCTAAGTTGCATATTGAGAATTTTAGCAAATGTCAAGCTCTTTAGCAATGAATGAGAATGATCAGTTTTTCTGAATACTCATTATCAGTTGGTCTTGTTATTATTTTTAAAAACTGTAGCCAATTTGATAGATATTAATCTTTTAAAACATCGTAAGTTCTAAAATATAGTTTGTTGGATGAGAGGGTAAGTTAAGCACCTTGTATGTGGTAAGAAACAAACAAAATATACATACCTGCTAGCCATCTGACTGCATAGTTGTAAATTATGCAACAATTTTTATAATACAATGTGACTCTAGATCTCTTATTAATTTGCATATATGTCAGAAGCTATAAATTACCAATTTCTAAGGTTTGGGAAAGAATTTAGCAAAATTATACTGTTAAAAAAGTTACACACATTAAAGGACTATTATTATGTGATTGAAATCACCTGATATGCAATTGTGTATGTGCCATAAATGCAGTTTGATGATTTTTGATAGGAAGTATGTCAGATTGGTTCTATAGAACCCGTAAAATTAAGCTAGATTTAATACATGTGGTAAAAGGAAATAAGACCACTTCTAAGAAATGCAAATAATCCACATTAAATGTATTCTCTTATATTGTCATGTTAAGCACAAATTAAATGGATTCAAAAATCCAAAGTATTTGGAATTGTTATAAGTACATTATAACAGTAATTGTAAGACAAGGGAAATAAAAGATCTAAGGTACGAGAGACAAGATGAGACAGCATCATTTTGGAAGCAAATAATCTAACAAATACATTTATCTCCTCATATTGATACAGGAATAAATTTGAGGGTGTGTGTAAAACATCAGCTTTTCAATTCCCACAGCTCCCATATGGAAGATTGTTTCAGCAATTGGTAAGAACTCACCCTTAAATTTCAAATCTCACCAAAGACGCAATATCAGCTTCTTCCAAATTGCTGAGCTAAGAGGTTTTATAGCCAAATCAATAAACAGGTGTTTGTATGGTAGCAGTGCTTCTTGTAATAAGTACATGAGCATTCCAAAATGAAATATTTTATGAATACGAATAAATTTAACTCTACTTATGCAATGACCAATTAATGGTAATTCATTTAGCTTATATTCTTGTAGTAATATGAATAACTTTAGCAATTATTTTCATTATAAAATGTTGATGATTTCAATGTATTAATGCTTTCACGCTACCTTAGAATATGTAGAATGCAATAACATATAAAATATTACATCAATTTTATTCTATTAATTGTTTCCATAAACCTTTCCAAGTGCCGTTGAAGATCCCATTTTATTGAGCCCATTTCATGCACACTTGCAGTGACGACTAGTCTTCGCGAATTCCTCACAGCACTGGCGGATGTGGGAAGCAGGCAGTGTGCCTTAAGACCTATCTTTGGTCAAATGGTGTATTCTGTAAGGATAAACTCAGTGCATTATTCTTTTGTACAGTAAAGTCTAAAATTCCCTTCAATCTCATATCACCCAGTCATAAGAAAACATCTCCAAAATAAATTTTATAAATAACTACAGTTTTAGTAATTTCATTTGTAAAGTATATCTAAAACGGTTTTTACTCAATTTACTCATTCAACTTTTGTTTCATTTATATTCAATCACCTTCATCTTCAAACTTCCTTCTATTCCAGCTTCCATTTTATGAGACTTTCGTGTTCTCTTTTCTCCTTCTTTACCCACTGGTACAATTTTTAACAGAGGCTCGTTAACAAAACTGCCTATTAAAAGAGACCTGCCGCTCCCTTGATTAGTATCTTCATGATGCTTAACTCTGTGTGTTATCTCCAGGACATGTTTTACAGGTTGCAGATTTATGTAATGTGATTTTATTGTAAGCATATGTCATAAAAGAATTAACCAAATTCCTACTGATGAGTATTAATGACTCTAGGTTTTGTTTTTAACATTTGAACAATTCAAAAATTTCTTTTATTTATAAATCTATTTTTATCCTTAAGAGAAATTTTTAGAAGTAGAAATTGGCACTTAATTTCTTCTAACACACATATACATATTCAAAAAAATGAATACCTCCATCATCAGGACAGGAGACTACATTTTTCTATACATGTGCTATTCTAGGGCATGAAAAGTATCATTTAATTTATGCCAATGAGATATTCAATATAACTATCAGTATTTTATTCTATTTATTTGATTATGTTTTAAAAATCATTTTCTTAGGGGCTCATACAACTCTTACCACAATCCATACATACATCAATTGTGTAAAGCACATTTGTATATTCATTGCCCTCATCATTCATTCTCAAAACATTTGCTCTGCACTTAAGCCTCTGGCATCGGCTCCTCATTTTCCCCTCCCTCCCCACTCCCCTCTTCCCCATGAACCCTTGATAATTTATAAATTATTATTTTATCATATCTTACACTGTCCCACATGTCCCTTCACCCATTTTCCTGTTGTCCATCCCCCAGGGAGGAGGTTATATGTATATCCTTATAATCGGTTACCCCTTTCTACCCCACTCTCCTTCCGCCTTCTGGCATCACCACTCACCAATGGTCCTGAAGGGATCATCCGCCCTGGATTCCCTGTGTTTCCAGTTCCTTTCTGTACCGGTGTACATCCTCTGGTCTAGCCAGATTTTTAAGGTATAATTGGGATCCATGAGAGTTGGGGGTGGGGGGAATCATTTAGGAACTAGAGGAAAGTTGTATGTCTCATTGGTGCTACACAACACCCTGACTGGCTAGTCTCTCCCCATGACCCCTCTGTAAGGGGATGTCAAATTGCATACAGATGGGCTTTAGGTCTCCACCCCACACTCCCCCTCATTCACAATGATATGATTTTTTTTTTGTTCTGATGATGCCTGCTACCTGATCCCTTCGACACTTCATGATCGCCCACAGGTTTGTGTGCTTCTAACGTGTGGGCTTTGTTGTTTCTGAGCTACATGGCCGATTGTTTACTTGCAAGCCTTTAAGACCCCAGATACTATATCTTTTGATAGCTGGGGACCATCAGCTTTATTTGCCACATTTTCTTATGCATCCATTTGTCTTCAGCAATCTTCTCAGGGAGGTGAGCACACAATGATATGATTTTTTTGTTCTTTGATGCCTGATAACTGATCCCTTCGGCACCTCCATTTCCACATTTGCTTATGCACCCTCTTTGTCTTCAGTGATCATATCGGGAAGGTGAGCATCATGGAATACCAGTTTAATATAACAAAATATTCTTACATTGAGGGAGTACTTGAGTGGAAGCCCAATGTCCATCTGCTACCTTAATACTAAATCTGTACATATATACACATAGATCTATTTCCACATCTTCATATATAAATATATTTACATATGTACATGTCTTTATTTAGACCTCTATAAATGCCCTTTACCTCCTCGCTCTTTCCTCTACTTTCTTTTACTTTCCTCTTGTCCCACTATCATGTTCAGCCTTCATTAGAGTTTCAGTAATTCCTCTCGGTTACATTATTCTTGGTCATGCCCTCCCAGGCCTCCTACACCCTCCTCACCACTTATTTGAATCACTTGTTGTTCCTTTGTCCCTGGGTTTGTTAACACCACTACCTTTCCCACCACCTCCCCCTCTTCCATGTTCCCCCAAAACTGTCAGTCCCATTGTTTTCTCCTCCAGATTGTTCATCCAGCCTATTTTATTTAGACACACCTGCGGAGATAATAACATGCCCAAAAACAAGACAGAACAAAACCAAGCAACAAAACAAAACAGAACAACAACAACAAACCACTGACAAAAAAACAAAACAACACAACAACAACAACAAGAAAGGAGTTCGTAGTGAGCTCAAGGACTATTTGTTGGCCTTTAAGAGTATTTTCCAGTAGAATCTGTTGGGGCACCAAACCCTGGCCCCAAAGTCTATTTTTGGTATTCCCTGGGGACTTGTTGCTCTGTTCCTCTTGCTGTTCTGTTCCACACCCTTAGTTTTATGCCGCGGTATGGTGGGATCAGATCGGGCAGAATTCCCACATTGTGTCTCCAGCTTTGTCCCCTGTAGAGATATGGGTCTGTGAGGGATGTCGTGTCTCATACTGGGGCCGGCCATATGGTCTCTTTGTGGATTGGCTGGTCTGATTGGTAATATCATCCTCAAGGCTTGGTGGGCTAGGATGTGCTCCACTCTCTCTCCCTTCCCTTTAATTTGCTCCCATGTGTTCTGATCAGACATGGCCCTCTCCTGGAGCTGCAGATTCCATTTGATTATCTTTTTAAAGTATGAGGCCATTATTATTTTAAAAGTCAAGGGAACAATTTAAATTAGGAAGAAATATCTCTGATTGTCATTAGGGGGAAGAGCAGAAGGGAAAATTCACTAATTAGAGGTTAGACACTTATTAACTGGGATAATGGCAGACAATAGATAGGGCAAGGTCATCACAAAATGACAAAGCAAAGGAAGACACTGGGAGGTGAACAAGAGACAAAGGCATGAAAGGCAAATGTTAGATATACAAATTCACACATAGTCTATGAGTGGATACATGCATAGACATGCAAGCCAAACAGGGGAGGGAAGACTAATGGGACAACATATATATGTATGTATTTACGTATGTATGTATATCCTTGACAGAGTCCATAGACAGAGAATAGTAATTGTGTATTCCTCACAACACTGTCTAAGTGTGGTACTCAGACAATACGCGTTAAGATCTATCTATTAATGGGAATACAAGTGTGTATATATGTATATATATATATATACTACTAAGTATATATATCCATATACATGTTTGGCAGAGTATATTTCTACATATATATTTATGTCTGCTGAAATATATCCATATATATAGTAGAAAATAACCCAAATCAAATCAAATCAATAACCATTGAGTCCATTCTTTTCACAGAAATTCTATGAGACAGTCTAGCACTGCTCTTCAGCCTTAAGGAGAGGACAAAGTCACATTTTTTCCCAATGTGGAGAAGCTGGTAGTTTCAAATTGTTGACCTATTGTTAGCTGCCCAACTACTCATAAACCTTTTCACCACCAGTGTCCCTTTTCATAAAACATAGGGGGGCAACATTTGGAAACCAGTGAGCCATAACAAAATACCTTAATTTGTTAAGGGCATGGTTCACTGAGTCAGGAAGCTCAGTATCACAGTCTTGGAAGTCATCAAGGTCCATTAGCATAACATATTCTGCAAAGACAAAAGTTCTCTGTCCTGCTTTGGTCAGTAGTGACGGGGACTGAGATGTTTGTGAGTGACCCTCTGAAATGCACCTTTTAGTCTCCCCCATTGGGAAGAGAGTAAAATAAAGAAAATCAAACATCTGTGGAATCAATTAACCCACCAAGTAGTGCACCTAGTGAACCTCAGCCATCTGGAGGGCCGGAGAACTACTGCCCACCTACCAATGTTGGGCTCTTTGAAGAAGACCACATTAAAAGGTTCTGGATAGAGTAGGAGGAAAATAAGGCATAAATCTCAAATATGTATCAAAGAGATAAGGCATGCTGTTTTGATAGAGGTTAGTAAAACCCCTGAGACCATGGCCTTCTATAGCCTGCAAGCCTGAGCCTGAAGATCCTTCCTGTAGATAAACTTTCAGTCAAACAATAGACAGACCTATAATGTCAAGAGTCATACAGGAGTCAGACCTGTTTCTTAAAACAATCAACTACATGAGACTGTACTGGCAGCATTTTCCTAGGGGCAAAGGCCATAGATATAAATTGACAGAAAAAAGGACAAATGAAAATGAAAAACACAATAGTCCATCCCTGGACAATGAGCATGTGGATTAGGATGTGGGGAGTGCAAATCTGAACAAAGGTAAAATAGTTATAATTCACAGGTAAAGGCATGGGCCTCAGGATCAAGTGGTTCAGGAACGATGATACATTACCTGCAATGAAAATTGCTTTAGGATAAGATCATACATTTAGCACTGGAGGTGGAAAGTTTAATAAGAAGGCAGTACATCCAAGGAGAAACTGTCTGTAAGCAATTACAGATATGGGACAGTAGTCTCAGCAGAATGGACAGGCCCTCTTAGTTATTTCTAGAAACATGCCTACTAACCACCACCATATTCAGAAACTTGTAACTCAATGTCATCAATGGTAGAAAGTGTATTGCATCACCTCAAAAACTCGTCACTGCCCAGAGGAAACACGGATGGATTAAATATGAGAAAATATTTACTATTCATCTTAATTTAGAAAACCAATGCACAGTTATAAAAGGAAAATCATTTGTAACACATTTTTTATGGTATTGATGACTTTTAATGTGCATTCTCTCAGTGAGATGTGCTCATCAGATTATGAATGCATAAAACAAACCATAGTGTAAAGCTTGTAACAAGAAGATTTTAAAGATTACCGAAATTCTAAATTCTGCTCCAAAGCATTTTTAAAATTTTCATTTAAATTGCAGAAATTAAATTACCTCTCAGACAATGATCAGGTAGCTGTCTAAAACAGCGAGTCTCCCTCTACCTGTTCTACTATTCTGTTTTATATCTCCCACTACAAAATAACATAGGCCAGAAACATAGCATGCTGGGATGTAGAAATGGATGAATTAACAAAAGCTAAAAACGCTAGAGAGACAGCCTTTAACAGTGAAATCGGAATTGACTCTACTGTGTTCTACATCCAAAGAAAGTGGAAAATATGTGTTCACTCTGCAAGTTTCAGCCTTTCAGATGTTCGTCAAAAGAGGGGTCGAACTGAAAGCAGAGGAGTGAGTCTAGATACGCGTAGTTCTCCTGCATTCTTTTTTAAAAACATTTTATTAGTGGCTCATACAACTCTTATCACAATCCATACATATACATACATCAATTGTATAAAGCACATCTGTACATTCTTTGCCCTCATCATTTTCAAAGCATTTGCTCTCCACTTAAGCCCTTTGCAATAGGTCCTCTTTTTTGTCCCCTCCCTCCCTGCTCCCCCCTCCCTCATGAGCCCTTGATAACTTATAAATTATTATTTTGTCATATCTTGCCCTATTTGGCATTTCTATTCACCCCCTTTTCTGTTTTCTGTCCCCCAGGGAGGAGGTCACATGTAGATCCTTGTAATCGGTTTCCCCTTTCCAACCCACTCACCCTCTACTCTCCCAGTATCATTCCTCACACCCCTGGTCCTGAAGGTATCATCCACCCTGGATTCCCTGTGCCTCCAACTCCTATCTGCACCAGTGTACAGCCTCTGCTCTATCCAGACTTGCAAGGTAGAATTCGGATCATGGTAGTGGGGGTGGGGGTGGGTGGGCGGGGAGGAAGCATTTAGGAACTGGAGGAAAGCTGTATTCTTCATCGGTGCTACATCGCACCCTGACTGACTCTTCTCCTCCCCTAGACCCCTCTGTGAGGGGATCTCCAGTGGCTGACAAATAGGCTTTGGGTCTCCACTCCGCACTTCCCCCTTTATTCACTATGGTAAGATTTTTTTTTTTTTGATGATGCCTTTTACCTGATCCCTTTGACACCTCGTGATCACACAGGCTGGTGTGCTTCTTCCATGTGGGCTTTGTTGCTTCTGAGCTAGATGGCTACTTGTTTACCTTCAAGCCTTTAAGACGCCAGACACTATCTCTTTTGATAGCCGGGCACCATCAGCTTTCTTTGCCACATTTGCTTATGCACCTGTTTGTCCTTGGCGATCGTATCATCGAGGTGTGCAGCCAATGATATGAGTTTTTGTTCTCTGATGCCTGATAACTGATCCCTTTGGAACCACGTGATCACACAGGTTGGTGTGTTGCTCCATGTGGGCTTTGGTGCTTCTGAGCTAGATGGCCGCTTGTTTATCTTCAAGCCTTTAAGACCACAGATGTTATCTCTTTTGATAGCTGGGCACCATCAGCTTTCTTCACCACAGTTACTTGTTCACCCGCGTTAGCTTTAGCAATTGTGTCAGGAGGGTGAGCATCATAGAATGCCAATTTAATAGAAGAAAGTATTCATGCATTGAGTAGAAGCCCAAGGGCCTTCCACCAGCTTAATACTAAACCTATAAATACAGACACATAGATCTATTTCCCGATCCATATATATATTTGCATCTCCACAGGGAAAGAGGGACCAGACTTCAACCCAGTGCCGCAAGGTGTGAATGCAACATTCCGGTGTGGAGTAGGGAACCAGTGGGGAGATCTGGGAGGCTGGCCCTATTATCAAAAATTAAGTGGATGCCTGCCCCTCCCCCCAGAAGAATTTGTTTCAAAGGTCAACATCGATTCTGCAGCTCCAGGAGACGGATATATCTGATCAGAGCACATGGGAGCAGATGAAGGGGGAGGACGAGAGAGTGGAGCACATCCTGGCCCACCAGGCCATGAGGATGATGTTCCTGATTAGAGCAGCCAGTCCACAGAGAGGACAACATGACTGGCCCCACTATGAGACATGATGCCCCTCACTGACCCATGACGCTACAGGAGACAGCACCAGGGACACAGTGTGAGAATTGCGCCTGACCTGATCCCACCACACGGAAGCAAAGTACTGGGAGAGTGCAGCGGAACAGCAAGGGAATGGAGAGGCAAGGTCCCCAGGGAATGCTGAAAGTGGACTTTGGGGCCAGGGCGGGTTGCCCCAACAGACCGGACTGGAAAACACTCCTAAAGGCCAACAAACAATCCTTGAACTAACTACAAGCTTTTATTTCTTGATGTGTTTTGTTTTGTTCTTTGTCAGTGGTTTGTTGTTGTTGTTTTGTTGTATACTGTTGCTTTGTTTTCCTCTGTCTTGTTTTTGTGCATGTTATTATCTCCACAGGTCTGTCTAAATAAGATAGGCTGGATGAACTATCTGGAGGAAAAACAACAGACCGACAGTTCTGGGGGGACATGGGATAGGGGGAGGTGGGGGGTAAGGAAGTGGTGTTAACAAACCCAGGGACAAGGGAACAACATGGGATCCAAATTGGTGGTGAGGGGGTAGTGGCAGGCCTGGTAGGGAATGATCAAGGGTAAGGTAACGTAAAGAAGAGGTATAACTATAACCCAGGTGAGGACGGAGCAGGAGTATGATAGTGGGGCAGGAGGAAAGTCAAAGGAAATAGAGGAAAGAGCTAGGAGGCAAAGGGCATTTATAGAGCTCCTGCATTCTTGATGCAGGCCCTGCCCTTTGGGTTGAAACAGATCAGAAGCAGAATGCAGCTCTGAGAAAATCTAACCTGACTAGATCATAGGGATAGAAAAAAATAATTTTCTATACTAATTTGTAGTTCAGCATGTACTAATACTGAGAAATCATTTGAAGAACGTATGCAAGCTGATTAAGAACCATTACACTAAGAGGATAGAACATCCATGCTATCTAACATGGAAGCCTAGACTAGTCTACAGACTGCATGGTACATGCGTAAAGTGGTAGAAGCCTATTTCAAATTCCTCCGTAAAGACGGAGGGAAGTGAGAATGTTTCTTTCAATGTCAATGATCATGGATTCTAAGAGCTAACTGGCTAGTTCTCCAGTCGGGTTTGCATGGGCATTTCTGGCAAGTTGAACGGACATTGGACTATTCCAAGCCCTGACAGGTGCAGTAATTAAGTCATTCTGAGTGTTAAAAAAAAAAAGGTCCCTGTCATATTTCAGGTTGCACAGATGACGAGTGAATGCATAATAAATGTACAATCAACCATTTTAATCTATCCAATTGCATCATGAAAATTTTAAGAGTAGTTAAAATATGACAGTTACAAAGTTTACTGTTCACCTAAGTAGGACCAATAATGATTATAACAAGAAATAAAAACTCAGAATTATCCTGGAAAGCAATTTTAAAACCTCTTTCATTTTTCACTTTGAATAGGAGCCAGTAATATAAAAAATGCTGATATTTGGACTAAATGTTTTTGCCAGTTACCCATTTCTACATCTATATCTCTATCCTCATTTCTCCTCAAAACGGCCTTTTACCTAGAGGTCTAAATATTTCCAATGTTATCACTGTAAGTGCACTTATATATATAACATGATCATTCTTTCATTACTTTCTAGTGACCATAGAATTATTTCTTTCTCCATACAAGCTATCTCTTTTGTAAATGGGTCCTCTAGTAAATCAGTAGTAAGGCTTTGATTTTTCAATGTAGGCTTAAGATTCTTATTGATTACTTCTGGAAAAGTGAGAATCTTACAAATTGCATTAGCTGAAAAGATCAATGGTCCATTAGACTGGCACACTATAAAGACCTTACACTAGATGCTTCAGTGAAAGGCCAGAAAAAATTATCTTTCATAAAACACCTGTCCAATTGTTCAATATTAGACCACAGGGGAAAATTTTTTCCGAACTCCAGCTGGTTATCATTTTATGCTTTGAAACACAAGGATTGATGACCCTTGTAACTTTACCCTGGCTTGTAAAACTGCACCCTTCATTATTCATGTTCATACAAATGCCCATTCCATTGTTTTAATCTTCCTAAGGTAGTGGCCACTGTAATTTCCAGTAGCGGATGGCTTCATTAGAAATACTTTAAAAAGTGATTTCTGCACAAAACAAAAATTGGATATGACATGAAACAAAAATATACATGATGAGTCTATTTGATAATATTGCCTCTGAGACGGTCCTGCCCCAAATGTAATATGGAGAGGGCAAGGCGAGCAGAGAGCAGCCATGGGGAAAGTTTGCCATATAATATGTATAACATAGTCCTTCTCAACTGCAACTTTGTACAGATTATGCAGCTTGATTATTTGACTTGTTCTGTGTAACTAAATCAAAAGCTCTCTTATTGTTATAGTTAGCTGCCATTCAGTTGATTTTGACTAAGGGAAGCCTGTCTATAGCAAATTGAAATATTATCCCATCCAGCATCCACCTCAAATCACTAGCCAATAAATATTCACCATTGTAACCACTCTTCCAATCCATCTGACCAAGATCTTCTGTGCCTTCCATGGCTGTTTACTTAACCAAACAGGATATTCTTCTGTATGATTAATGCTTCTTGATGACATATCCCAAATGTAGTGTGTTGTGACTCACGAGTATTTATTGTGTATATATTGGAACTAGATTATCAGGCTTACTTTCTTGTCTGTCAGTAAGAAAGCATCTCTGTAACTGGTCTCTTATGCCTGATCCTGCATATCATTGAAATCCTAACAGCTTATCTTTCAGCATCCTAGCAATAAAGAAGTAACTAGGGTATACTAACTGATTGTGTTAGTCTGGATTGACTAGAGAAACAAATTCATAGACATATGTGTATAAGAGAGAACTTTATATCAAAGGGCAATTATACCTTAAAAATATCATCCCAGCCCAGTACAGGTTATGTCCATGAGTTCAGTATTAGCCCTTAATTCCATATTAGCCAATTATTTGCTCTTGGGAATTATGCAACACATGCAATGATACCGAACTCAGGAAGATCACTGGCCAGTGATGGATCCAGTGGTGGTGGAAACATCTCAGGCCTAGTGCCGGTCTCCACATGACATCAGCATGGCACCAGGTGACTTGTCAGCAATAAGGAGGAAAGAGAGTCCCCCACCTCCAAGGTAGGATACAGGAGTTCCCAGAATCCTCAGGAGAAGGCCTTTCCCACATGGACGCCTCATTGGCTATGGCCTGAGTGACAGGCTAGACTCCTCCCCTTCGCAAGTTGACAGGAGATAAAGTAACTGCCACATTGACAGGTAGTGAGAACATTCTCTTAAGTTTTAATGTTTGCACCATTGCAACTAAGTAGGGAAATGCATTACAATTCTTCTTGAATTTGAAAACCTTTTGAGTCATTACAAATTAAGTCTATGATTAGCTTCTTGACCATGGAGGAATTATTGTCTCTTTTACAGTTTTGCTTACATCTTCAGTATTGCCTTCTGCATCACCTATAGATATTGACACATTCTTCTTACAAATTCAGGTGTGCCTAGAACAATTTCAGACTGGAATTTGTGGGTCCACTCATCTGTCACTTTATCTTACTGTGGTGGCTTGCATGTTGTGATGCTGGAAGGTATGTGACCCATTTGAAGACCAGCAGGGTCACCCCAGAGCGCACAGGTTTCCTTAGAGCTTCTACACTAACACAGACTAGGTAGGAAGAATAAGCTGTCCATTTAAAACATTTAGTGACTGAAACTTTGGGAATAAAACATTGTATGCCACACTGTTAGAAGTCCTGATGTGGGAAGTCACTCAAAATATGATGACAGAGTGGTTGCAACAAAAGGCTCAAACATAACACACATTGTGAAGATGATGCAGGACTGAAAAAGTGTTTGTCTGCTGCATATTGGGTTGCCATGTGTCACAACCAATTGGAAGGCCCTGAACAGCAACAACAACATAAAACCAGTGGGGTTTGAACAGGCCCTGGTCTTGGATCACGTATTAAATCCCCACTTACTTCTCAACCCTACAAATGTTGAATAGTCCCTCCAAATAAAGCCTAACTGTTATACACATATCAATCACTTTAGGGAGTCTTACTGAGAATCGACTACCTTTGCTTTTGTTTTCTACCCACCTAGCTTTGCTGCAATTCCTGCTCCCAAAAATTACAGTCCCTAGTAAGGGTCTTGCTCCAAGAGAGGAGTGGTCATGCAAAACCAGGAATGTTGCCATGCATGTGCCCACAAAAACTGCTGTTGTCTGAGGAGATCTGCTTTCTCGTGCTAGTCGTTACCAAGGCCTTCCCTCTGTGTCCACAGAAGCAGAAAAGTCATTATTAGATGTTAACAAAACTGGTTAATTCCCTTAATGGAAGCCTTAATGGAGCCTAGAGAAATGTGCTGTTACTTTATTCAAAACCCAGCTTCTCTAATCCCAGAAGACATAGGAAGAACTCGCCCCAGGCTTCGAGACCAGCATTGTCTGTGGCATGTTACATGATAGGCCTGCACTGGATGGATTCTCATGCCTCCTCTAGACTTCACTTTGTATGAGGCACTAATTCAATAGAATGCATTACACACAGCAAACATGAATTGAATAGTGGCCTTTACACCAAAATAAATAAATAACTTCCATCCTGGAAAGAAGGAACCTGCATGTTACCACGGTGAAGGGCCCGCTGGGCTGCTATCAGGAAAGTTGGTAGTTTGAAAGAAAGTTGGTACTCACTCAGTATCTCAGCAGCTCGTGGGGAGAGGGATCTGGTGATCAGTTTTCTAAAGATTCCAAAACTTGGCACTGGGGTCATTTCAGTTTTAACGTAAATCTATAAGACAGAAGAGAACTGCAGTAGGGTTTCCAGGACTACAATCATCATAGAAAGAGACTGCCACATATTTTCTCCCATGGAGCAACAGGTAAATTAAACCAGCCAGCCCACTGGTTACCTCACTCTACCTCCCAAGCTTCTTTGGAAAAGTGAGATAGTTTATTGTGCCAGCCTGGCTGAAAAACACATGTGGGATTAATTGAAGAGCAGAGAGATAAATGGCTCGGTGAGCCTTGCCTTTCTTGTCTCTTGCTCTTTGATCTTTGGACCAGTGTGCGGCTGCCTTGCTTGTTCTGTGCCTCAATTTGCAAGCTACACTACCTGTGGGACACCTAACCTGTGAACTGTGTCACTGTAATTAGAGGTCCTTTTAAGATTTGCCTCCGCAGAGAATTGGAATGTATATCTCTGGAGCTGGAGACTGATGGTTGGTGACCTGGTTGACAGTTGGTGACCTGCTTGCTGTTTGCTGCCTATGCTGGGATAGCCTAGCTCTCTCTACAGAGGACTACCTGGCAGGCCTCATGACTTGAAGGACTGTCAGTGTCTCACAACTGTCTCACGGGAGTGTGTTGCACTGAGCTATTTGTACTGCTTTATAATTTAATTGTTCGTTTCTTGTATTATATATCTATCTGTTTATAATTTAAGTGTTCATTTCTTGTGTTATCTATCTATCTATATATAATTATCAGCAATCTGGTTTTATCTCTCTAGAGAACCATGTCTAATACAGTAAAGCTTACAATCTAAGAAACATTATGGGTGAATGCTACTTTTCAATTGGAGCTGACTAGGAATCGGAATCTACTCAACAATTTCTCATAATAGTACCAATCAACCTATCATGAATCACAGAACTTTAGAAATTATAAGATTTATTGTTTATATGATCTTATCATATGAATTATATTATGTTTATAATTATAAATGAAATATATTTATAAGTACATATTCTATATTAATTATATTATATTAATACAATAATATTCTTTATTATTCTTTAAATTATAATATTTAACTTCCCTTATTGAATAAATATACCTTTCAGAGATGCCTGTCATACTATTGTTGGTCATGGCGATGGTCAGCACACTGCCACTCCCAATGAACAACAACGAAACAAGCAAGAAAGCATTGCCTTAGAGTGTATTCTGACTTACTTAGAGACACATAAACTCACTGATATGGAGTAAATCCTGACTCAAAGGCCAACTGAGCAGTTGAGAGTAACCAGGTTTCCCAGAGCAGGGAAAAGGACTCTGCTTTAACCCGTCTGCACTGCATAGAATGAGAACGAACAGGTGGTTGAGGAGAGTGGGGAAGAGCAGAGCAGAACAGCCTTTTCTCTTATGGAAACATGTTTCTATCAACATGGAATATATCGACATCACTAAATGAATTGACATCTGGCGATGAGACGCTATGCTTTACAGGTTCTCTTCAATCCTGGCAATGACAATGTAACAAGCCTTTTGACAAGGGAGTGATTTTAAACAAAAAGAAACAGGAATGCACAGTATCACCAAGGTTCAAGTATCAGAAGGGAAGTAAACATTACATGAGTCATACGTTATTACACATTGCTAAAGCTTAAATAAAGCAATTAAATGATCAAACTGTGTTTTAAGCATATAACTCATTTCCTTTATTATATGAGCAATTCAAAATGTCTAGCTATCATAGACGAATGGGTTTAAACATCTCTGCAGACTCAGATGTTCAAAGGAGTGTCCCTGTGGGTTAGAATGGACTTGATGACAGTGGGTTGGGTATTGTCCTCCAGTCAATGGATGGCCACCAAGGGTAGATCTTTTAGTGGTTTTAGGGTGTCTTTATAAAAAATAGGTCCAATCACATGAGGATTTCAAAAGGGATCCAAAGGGCAGTTAAACAGACAGGCCAGCTCAGAAAGTTATGGTGAATGGTGTGTGTGTGTGTGTGTGTGTGTGTGTGTATTTTAAAATGCCATTCCTTATATATTTTTTCCAGGACATGTAAGGATCATGGATGCTAATTATATGAAGTTATATATTTAAAAAAATAAAGTCAAAGAAAACTGCATTAGTGAACACAAGACTAGAAAATTTGCACAGCATAATTTTTTTGTGTATGTCATCACAATACTCCAGGAGATGCCCTGTATTGAGTAGCGGGGGCTGCCCTAGGAGAATTTCTTAGGAAAGCTCATCCCATCTATCTTTCAAACTTGATCTTTCCCCTTCAGACTTTTTTGTTTCCAAAATTCAAAGAATATTTAAAAGAAACAAGATTGGAGTGCCTTGAAAATGCCAGGACTGTCATTTTGACATGATGTAAATCAAAAAGCACATAATTCTTCAGAGAAGAACTACAGATAAGCAAACACTGCCTGCAGAAATGTATCTGCCATTAGAGAGGATATGACAAGATACCTTTATTCACATTTGATATTTTTGTTTAATATAGCTTTCTAGAGTTTTGTTTTAATACTTTTTGACTTACCCTCACATCTTACTATCTGTGGAAGTACTCTTAAATACCATTTCAGAAAGCCTTATAAAATATAATTTTCTTTTCTTTAATGTTCTCAAGCCTCGTAGGCCAAATCTAGTAGTTTCAAATTATTTTGCATATTAGATTACAGCAGTATACACATATCACAATTTGGAAGACTTAAAAAATGTTTTTACTTTATATATTGTATATACTTTATTGAGTATGTGTTTACCAAGTAACCTTTTAATATACTATGTAGTGAAATGTATATAATTTTTATTATCTCAAGAATCTTAGCAGTTTTCAAGCATATAGAAATTGTGTCTTCTGGAATGGGGTACAATCTGGAATAGTTAGATGAAGAGTTAGACATTTGTATGTACCTTTTTTCTCTGTTCTGCCCCATTTTGAAATGGGCTACTGATGCACAGCAAGCTCTTTTTAATGAATAACAAGCTATTACAATTATCTGTAAACTTTCCTGTGAATGATGACAGATTAGGAAAACTTGGTTTTGTGTGTGTGTGTTCGTGTATAAAACACAATATACTCATAACTTGTTTATAATATTTAGATGGGCTATTCAAATGGAGCTGAACAGGATAGTTTCTGTGTTTCCTTACAAATGAAACAAAAACAACAACAAACATTTCTCTATACCATATAGTAATTTTGAAATAATTTAATTTGTCTTGTTGAAAAAATACATAACGAGCTATACATTATTTGAACAATTCCCCCATGTACCATGCCGTGACCTTGATTAAAATATTTAACTTGTGCAACCAGTCTCTCCATCCCTTTGATGGTTGTTCCTCCCCCATTACCGGAACTCACTGCTCCCTCGGTTTCCTATACAATCCTTCACATTGCTATTGTCAAGAACATTCCCAGAATCGTTGTCACAGAAAGTTTCATTGTATGGTTTTTACAGATCCTATTATTCTCTGAAAGAAGTTTTTTACCCTTGTTCACAACAAACAACATGTCTTTTGAATAAATCGCAAAAGTCACGGCGTTAATATTAGTAGAAAGTCAAAAAAGGATTCAGTGGAGAGGCAAGTACAAACAGGACTGAAGCATGCTCAAGGGTACATCCCAGGTGGGGTGGACATGTATATTTGAAACGTGTAACGTAAGCATGGAATTTGAGAAGTTTACTGAGAGCAAAGAAAAGAGGGTAGATAAAGGGTGTGAAAATTGTCTGAGAAATTCCTCAACATAACAGCTTTGACTTTTATCATAGCTTTTTTATAAAAAAATGTTTTTCATGATTTTTATCATAAAAACTTTTTTCAAACTTTTATCATGCTTTTTTTTAATCAAAAACAATATGCTTGGTGGAACCAAGCATTTAAGTAGTTATTTGTTCTGAGATATGTTACTGAGATTTACTTTTCCTCTCAATCTATTAGAATAAAAAACTTCCTATCATAAAAAAATATGTATCCTAGCTAAGGAGCATTTCTGTATATTAGGTTTATGTATTTTTACAAATGTTATCTATATGTTCTTTATAGTTCAATGATGTAAATCCCTTGCAACATGAATTCATCTTTTTCTCTATAATTCAATTTGTCTGTGGTACCAGTCAAGTAAAAGCCCAAGTAAAAGCCAGATTACAAGGATCCACATGTGACCTCCTCCCTGGGAGACGGACGGCAGAGAAGCGAGGGGAAGGGAGACTCCAGATAGGGCAAGATATGACAAAATAGCAATCTATAAATTATCAAGGGCTCATGAGGGAGGGGGAGCAGGGAGGGAGGGGAAAAAAAGAGGACCTGATGCAAAGGGCTTAAGTGGAGAGCAAATGCTTTGAAAATGATGAGGGCAAAGAATGTACGGATGTGCTTTATACAATTGATGTATGTATATGTATGGATTGTGATGAGTTGTATGAGCCCCTAATAAAATGTTAAATAAATAAACAAACATTAATAAAAAATTTTAAAATCCCCCCAAAATAAAATATTTTCAAAATAGATGTTACCCAGTCTTGAAGAAGAAGGAAGTTAGCCTGGTGCATTCTGTAACGAATTCAATAAAAATTCTGAAAAACAGCAAGTTCTGAGAGCCACTTACTGTATCAGCCTTTGGCTACTCTATAATCACTTTCCATTATGGACTGAAATTAAATAGTTATAAAGTAAGAATAATTTCATGGCTAACCACCCAAGAGCTAGAAAAAGCTTTAATTTTTTTAAGCAATATAAAATCTTAAAGGTACTGTTTTTTGGAATGCAAATGAGTTTCACCTTCTTTTCAAGGGTAAGAACTGTACAGGGAATTTTTTTGTCATCAAAAGCAGCTGAAAGACTTCATGATCAACTTGAATTTCTAACACTCTCCTCAGTAATAAATTATGAGTAATATAATTCAATATAAAATTTTGTGTGTGCAGAAATAACCGATAGTTTCTATGTCTTAGGTTAGCTATTGTTAATCCCTTTGCTATTTTTCAAAAATTATGCAACCGTCTGGGTAGTACACAGTTATCCATAAAACTATAAATATAAAACTTATTGTTATCAAGTTTACATTGACTCATAGTCACCCTATAAGCCAGAGTGGAACAAATCTTTATGGTTTAAGAGACTCAATCTTACAGAAGCACATCCCTCTCCAAGTCCCCAAATCAAACTGACTGCCATGGAGACGATTTCACTGACATTCAACTGAAAACCGTAGATAGGGCAGAGAGAGCTGCTCCTGGGGTCTCTCAGATGATAACCCTATGGACTTGGAAAGCCTACCGTTCTCTTGCAAAGGCTCTGGTGGTTTCAAGTTTCTGACCTAGGGCCAGAACTCCAGCTTTCTCCCTCACAGGGGCTGGTAGGCTTGAACCACCAACTTTGCAATTAAGAGGCTAATGGTTAACTCACTGTGCCATCGAGAGTCTCTTTTACTTGTTAAAAATTTTAAGTTAAAGTCTGAAGAACTGGCTGTAATAGAATACATGCTAAAATACATATGTACCCTTTTTTATTAGTATAGAAGAGGGTGCCCCCAAATCGGATTTTTTCAAAGCTATGTATTTAATTTTTAAATCATTTTATTGGGGTTCATACAACTCTTATCACAATTCATACATACATTAATTGTGTAAAGCACACTTAGACATTTATTGCCCTCATCATTCTCAAAACTCTCACTTTCTGCTTGGGCTCCTGGAATCAGCTCCTCATTTTTCTTCCCCCGCCCCCTCTTTCCCCGCTACCCCCTTCCTCATGAACCCTTGATAAGTTATAAATTATTATTTTATCATATCTTACACTGCTCGGCATCTCCCTTCACCCACTTTCCTGTTGCTCATCCCCCAGGGAGGAGGCCACATGTAGATCCTTGTAATCAGTTCCCCCTTCCAAGCTCCCTTCCCTCTTCCATCCCAGTAATGCCGCACTCTCCACTGGTCCTGAGGGGTTCATCTGTTCTGGATTCCCTGTGTTTCCAGTTCCCATATGCACCGCTGTGCAGCCTCAGGTTTAACCAGGTTTGCAAGATAGAATTGGTATTATGATAGTGGGGCAAAGGAAGCATTTAAGAACTAGAGGAAGGTTGTGAGTTTCAGCAATGCTACACTGCACCCTGAGTGACTCATCTCCTCTCCACTATCCCTCTGCAAGGAATGTCCAGTCGTCTACAGATGGGCATTCTGGGCTAGATGGCTGTTCATTTACCTTCAAGCCTTTAAGACCCCAGCTGCTATATCTCTCGATAGCCAGGCACCATCAGCCTTTTTCTCCACACTTACTTATGTATGCACCCATTCATCTTCAGCGTTTATATGGGGAAGGTGATCACACAATGATGGTTTTTGTTCTTTGGTATCTGCTACATGATCCCTTCAACACTTCGTGATCACATAAGCTTGTGTGCTTTTTAAATTTTTTTTAAAACGACCTGATCATCTTCAAAGTACTCTCCATTACACCTGATATATTAGTCAAACCTGTGATTTCATTCTGTAAAAACAGTTTTCAAACTCACATGTTTGGATGGCTGACAGCACCTCCCTCGTTTTCTTCTTCACCTCTTCTACTTCTCGTCAAGTCAAATCTCTGTCCTTTCATGTTCCTGTTCATTCGTGGAAACAAAAAGAAGTCACATGAAGGGAGGTCAGGTGAGTAAGGTGCGGGGGGCAAGAGAAGCATGCTGGTTTGTTTGTGGAGTTTGTTTTGTTTTTTTGGCCCCAAACTGGCACACTGAGATGACTGTGTGATCAAGTGCTTTGTTGTGGTGGCAAAACCAGTCCCCCATCTGCCACAAATTAGATCATTTTGCCACACACTCTTATGTAATCTTTTTAGATATCTAAATAGAAAGCTTTATTAAAAAGTTTGACCTTGTGGGGTGAATTCCAAATGCATTATCCCACTCACATTAAAAAAAAAAGAGCTTCATCTAGATCTTTGGTTTCACTTGATGAAATTTTGGGGGGTGAGGTGACGATGGCATCATCCACTGGCTTGATTGATGTTTGCTTTGGGGTCATAAGAACAGCACCATGTCCAGTCACCAGTAATGACCTTGGGAAAGTGTGGGTTCCTTCAGAACTGTTCTCTCAAAGCATGGCATGTTTCCGCTGGACTCTCTCTGCTGGTCAGTCAGAACCCAAGGCACCAATTCACAGCGACCCTTCTCATTCCCAAATCTTCCATTAAAGTTCTCTGAGCTGAGCTCCAAGATGGTCCAGATAACCCCCATCTCTTCAATGACCCGTGGTTGCCCTTGTAGCACAAACACATGGATTTTGTGACAGGTTCATCCTTTTGGCAAGTGGATGGTTGTCCAAAATGAGGTTTGTCATCAATTCAACAGTTCCTCTTTTTTGAAACAGTGAAATCGCTCATACACTTGAGTATTCCCCCATATTTCTGGCCATGTAACCTGTGTTCAGCATCAGAATAGTTTCTGCAGCAGTTTTTTCTGAGCAGGAAACAAAATTTCACAGATGCACGCTGTTCTCTTAAATTGTCCACACGAAAAACAATGTAGAGCAAAACTACTTTTACCAAAAAAAAATCATTGTGACCAGAGAGAAACTTCCCAGTCAATGCACAACTCCAGAGCAAGTTGTGTGATGTTCACCTAGCAGAGAAAATATGCATTATGAAAGCTCCACCCAGTTTAGCTTCTTCTCATTTAAAATAAAAAAATTTGGGGGGGGGTACCTCCTCATACTTTTATACATAGAAATGTGTACAGGAATAATTAGTTGTTTTTCTACTTCAGGAGACAAAGTCTAGGCATCTTAGTGGTTTATAAAAATCACAAAGACTAATAAGGAATGAGATTTTCAACTTCGATTAATATGGAAAAATGTAATTTCTTTTCAATAACTTTGCTTAAGTATTTTATTTGAATGAAATTATTTATAATAACAAAATGATTTATAATAATGACTAATATACTCATATTCATACATTTATATCCTTATATTTTTAATTTATTTAAATATTTTCTTATATATGTTACATTCCATGTTTTTATAAACTAATAAGTTAATTTGGAAAGGTGATGAAAAGTAAACTGCTACTACGGTTCTGACATTTACTCACACTGAATTTCCCTTACAAATAACAATGTGCATAAATGAGCACACAATATCACCCTTAAATGATGACTTTATAATTTTCCATTAAATTTGACTATTATAAATATTACATTAAACACCATATCAGAAATCTATTGAATATATACCACATACAATGATAGACACCATATCCCTAAGGCCATATTTTTAACTTCTGATCTTTCCTCTGCTCTCAAATTTTATACTCCTGTCACGAGTAGTTATCAATGCATCTTTTAAAATATACTTTTATTGTATGTTAGATGCTGTTTCCATTCCAACCTATCATTTTATTATTCAACAGCTATAGCTACTAATCAAAATTCATAACAGTTTTCTCTGCCCCCCCTTTTTTCTCTTCTCCCTCTTCCACCTTTGACTTGAAGTACTAGTGGCTGAGATCAAAGGTAGGAGCCCTCAAAATAGATTACAGCACAACGTAAGGAGCAAAATATTCACAACTTGGCCAATAGATAACATCCGTGTAAATGGGAAAAATGTTTGAAGTTGTCAAGGATTGCTTCTTTCTTGACTCCACAATCAATAATATGGAAGCAACTGTAAGGAGATCCATCCACACCTTGAATTGGGTTAGTCTGCTGCATAAGAATGCCTTAAAGTGTTGAAAAGCAAAGATGTAACTTGGAAGACTAAGGTGCACTTATCCAAGTCATGGGTTTTTGTTTTTTTCAGCTGTCTCTTATGCATGGAAAAGTTGAACATTAAATAAGGAATAGCAAAGAAGAGTCAATGCATTGGAATTATGGTACTGACAAAGAGCATTGAAAGTACCGTGAACTGCCAAAGGAACCAACAAATCAGTCCTGGAAGAAAGCCAGCAGCATGCCTTTCAAAACAAGGATAGCTAAACTTTGGTCTCATGTTCTTAGTCCATGTTGTCAGGAGAGACCCGTGACTGGAAAAGGCTACAATACTTGGTCAAGAAGAGGGGTGGCTACAAAGAGGAACTGGCTGGACTAGCTGAACTGAAATAGCGACTGCAACAATAGACTAAAAAGTAATAATTGTGAAGATAAAGCAGGACTGGGGAAGTGTTTATTTCTGTTGTACACAGGGTTGCTATGAGTCAGAGCCAAGTATGTTAACACCTACCTACTTACCTCCCTGGATGCCATAGTGTGTTACACTAGGCTGTGAACTGCAAGGTCAGCAGTTCAAATACACCAGCCTCTCAAGGCAAGAAAAGTTAGGCTATCTACTCTGGTAAAGAGTTACCGATGTGATTGGCTTAATTGTTTTTTTGTGGCACCAAGAATTAACCTGTTTCCACAGCTGTAGACAATGGTACTAATATATCTGTCCACTTTGTCTTTATTGTATTTGATTGTGGTTTGATGGTGTTGGATTTTCAGACTAGGAAAGCTCAAGGAAACAACGTGGTTTGAATTTTGCTGAAGACTGACCTTACTACTGGACAGCTTTCTTAACAAGCGGTTATTAACTTTTTTAAAGGTGTTAACATCTGTTTCAGGAATATGGCAGCGTGTTTACATGTCAGGAGTTTTGTTTAATACAGTGATACTTCTAAGTTGATTTATTTAAATAAATTCAGCAAATGGATAGCAAAAAAAAAGAAAAAGAAAAGAGTTACCGCTTTCAAATCCAAATGGGCAAAGGGATCATGCATAGGAGGCCACTGTGAGGATGGCACAGGACCCACCAGTATTTTGTTCTGTTGTGAATAAGGTCATTATGGGTCAGAAATGATTTGATGGTACCTAACAGCAACAATATTGTTGTTATGAGTTGGAATTGACTCAATGACAATGAATTTGAGAATTTGACCGTGTAGTTCATTGTCTGACCATTCCTCTGTCTCCCTCCCAGCCCTGGAAACCACCAAAGTCTTGTTCTTTTGTTTTGAAAAACTTGGTCTTGTTTTTTTTTGTTGTGGGTTTTTTTTTTTTTCAAAAACACAATAGTTTCATACATTTGTCCATTTGTGATTGACTATCTTCACGCAGCATGAAATACTGCACATTTTCTAATTATTCTTTAGTTATGCTTGGTATTTCATTATGTGTGCTAAAGTTTATCCATTCCTCTGCTGTTGGGTTTGGATTAGAATTGTATTGTATTTATAGATCACTTTTAATATTGACATTTGAACTATACTCAGTCTTCCTATCCATGAACATAGGATATTGTTCCATTTGTGTAGGTCTCTATAGGAGTCTTGAAATAATGTTCTGTAGTTTTCTTTGTATAACTTTTATTTCTTTGTTAGGTCTATTTACTAAGTATTTCATCTTTTGTGTTTCTATTATAAATTTTATTTTTTTCTTGATGTCTACTTCAGAGTTCTTCTCTTTAGTATTGTGTCCAGTCACTTTACCAAATCCCTTGATTGTTTTGAATAATCTTTATGTGGAGTCTATACATAAAATTATATTGTATGTAACTAGTGAGAGCTTCACCTCTTTGCCAAATGTTATTCCTTTGATTTCTCTTTATCTAATGGTTCTAAATAAATAAGACTTTTACCATATCATGGAGCTGGATCGACACAGTAGTTGGAAATATGAGCTCAAAGAAGCTAAAGCATAAGAACAATTTAGAGAGTGGCACAGGACTGGGCAGTGTCTTGTGTTGTGATGCATAGGGTCACTGTGAGTTGGAATCAACTTACTGACACTTAATAATCACAGCACAAAAGAGATTATATAAACAAAAAGAGCCACAATTATTTTCTTTTTTCCCTCCACATATATTATGAAAACGCAAAACACGATAGTTCAGTTTGTTGTGACTTACAGTGACACTGTGGAGCATAGTGAGGCCGCACCTAGCGTGCTCTAGACCGTCTATCACATTGTGCTCCTGTGGACCAGCTGGCAGATTTGAACAGCCAATCATAAGTTAAAAGATATCTCTTTAAGCATTCTGCCGTAATAATTCTGTATCCAATGGAGTCCATATCTCAGGACTCCATAGACAATATGCAAGATATGCATCCATTTATAACAGCCTACTAAGTGTGCTCAATTTCAGTCAGGATAGGGAGAATGTGTGAGATTCGTATGATCATGCCACAAGTATTCTTGCGCCTGAGGAACACTTTGAAATTATTACCCTGTGTCCACTAGGAGGCTAACTTAATTTCACAAAAGTACACAAGGCTGAAAATAGTTTATTTACTATATATTACTGTTGCTGATTTTTGTTGAAGAATACCACACATTTTGCTTAATTTGGAAGGAAAAACAAATATTGGCTTTATATTTACTCTGGTGGCGGTGACACTAGACAATATGCCACTAGTGCTTCAATACCAGCCACACCACCATTGTGGACAAGTTTCAATAGGCTTTCCAGACTAAGGCAGACTAGAAAGGAGGGCCTGGCGATCTACTTCTGAAAAAGAAATGACAATGGGAATGTTATGTATGATTTAGTATTGGAAGATGATTCCCCTCAGGTTAGAAGGCACTGAAAATACAATCGAGGAAGACCTGCCCCTCAAAATAGAGCCATTGTTAATGATGTGAGTGGAGTCGTCTCCAGGATTTTCATTTTCTGATGAAACAAAATGAGAAGAAAAATTTACAAACATATATTAATAATTTGAATTTGGAATATATTAGAAAGTTGGATGTCCTAAAAAAAATAATGGAAAGCATAAGGATCACTATTCCAGACATTAATGAGGACTATTTGAGTCAAATAAACCTATGGTCTACTGTTCTGTAAACAACAAATTGAAGAAAACTTATTTTGTATTCATCACACAAAAAAGGATATTTCAAGATCTCTCCTGATATGAAAAACTGTCAGTATTCAGATAATTATGTACCCCATTTACAAAGAAGACCAGTTAAAATGAGTATCATACAAATTTATGTATTAATAATGAATGGAAAAGATAAATAAGCTGAAGGTTTTCATCAAATACTGAAGTCAAAAAATGATTAAATATATACTCAAAATGCATTAAGATAACTTAATGTAATATTAAAGTTGAAAATTATCAGGAACTAGAAAATATTAAATATAACTTTGATGATATAAATGAAACTGGAGATTGTGTGATAAAATTCTTTTTAAACATCTTATTTCAACAAATGATAACAATACAAAAGAATTTCACCAGATGGAATACCTGCAAATCAAACTGACTACAGCAATAGTGCAGTGAGGGAGAGGACGATGGAGAAGTTCAATGTAATCAGTATGAACAAGGCTGGGGGTCAATGGTAGAGCAGGCCATAAATTTGTTCTAAACAATTCTCAGTTGAAGCCAAGTTGTCCTTGGGAGCCAAAGTATAAACATGAATATAATCTTCCTGAATTTTGAGACTATTTGAGGAATAAATATGATGCTGACCAGAAACCAGATGAATTGTGGAATAACACCAAGGATATTATTCACAGAAAACACAAAGTATCATTTAAAAGACACGTATGAAAGAAGAGATCAAAATAGATGTCATGCCAGACTCTGATATGTGCTCTTGAGTGAAGAATTGAAGAGTGAAAATTTAAATGGTTATATAAAAAAGTTGTACAGACGGTTGCTAAGGGCTGATTCAGAAAACAGATACCTCTGTTGTCAAATGTCTCAAAGCTCAAACTATCCACTAATCAAACATCAAATTTAGAAAAAGGTAAAATCTGCTCAGGGATCATAACTTTGTTTGCTAGTTGAACCAAAAAATTGAGTAGGGCTGAGAGTTCTGGTCATCTCACCATGAACCCAAAGAGGTGAAGCTCAACTCTCGCTCAGAAAACATGCAGTGTTTGTGTTAGTACATTAAAAACTTCTCCATTGTGCATCAATTATCATAACCGTGGCTCCAAGGAAAGGTACTTAGATCAGCAGTACAGCTATGAGGAAAACTCGGAGAACTGCGGTACAGTTAAGGAAAGAACCTTGTGAAATTTCAATCAAGTCATATTATTGTCTCATTTGGGGCTGCATATAACATGACTAAGTTGACATTACCAATGTTGCTTAAAAAAAGAAAATGTGATAAAAGTGGTTAATGTAGCAAAAAATATGGAATCGTGAAGCATGAAACAAAGAAACCAGATCATCAAAGAGATTAAAAGTTACTGTTCTGATTTGGATAAATCAAAGACAAATTGATAGCAAGAGTGCGACTGAGACAGAGCTGTGTGGGAGGGCTAACAGACTCATTTAAAGTCCTGGAAAAAATTAATTTTAAGTGCAATTTTCACCTCTCAGAACCAATTGTTTGATTGTCCATTGTTTCAAATGTGAAAATTAAGTTCAATTCTTGACTTTTCCATGTTCAAAATGGATTTGTAATGGATTGAGTTCAACAACCAAGCTAATATTGTATTTTCCTGAAGTGTGCAAAGATTTAGAATTCAAGACCAGAATCAGGATATACTTGATGTATTTTAAGTTGAAAGAGCTCACAAAACAAACTCAAACCTCAAGTTTCAATACTGAAGGATTCAATGTGCAAAGGAGTCAATGATGCAGGAAGACTAGGAATAGAGAATTGATACACAGTCACTCTACCAAAAAGTTTCAGCTACTGTTCAACCACTTCAGATGCTAATAGATGATCAAAAGTATTTAAGGTAGAGTCCAAGCAGCATAGTGGACATTGGATAAAAACTAAGGGTCCAACATCAAAGCCCACATGGAAGAAGCACACCAGCCTGTGTGACCACAAGGTGCAGAAGGGACCAGTTATCAGGCATCAAAGAACTAAAAATCATATCAGTGGGTGCCCACCTGCCTGATATGATCACTGAAGACAAATGTGTACATAAGCAAATGTGGTGAAGAAAGCTGATGGTCTGCGGCTATCAAAAGATATAGTGTCTGGGATATTAAAGACTCGAAGATAAACAAGTGGCCATCTAGTTCAGAAGCAACAAAGCCCATGTGGAAGAAACACACCAGACTGTGTGACCATGAGCTGTCGAAGGGATCAGGTATCGAGCATCAAGGAACAAAAAATCTTATCATTGTATATGTGGATGAGTGCAAAGTGGAGACTCAAAGCCCATTGATAGCCAGCCGGACACCCCCTTACTGAAGGGCTGTGTGGAGGAGATGAACCAGGCAGGGTGCAGGGTAGCAATGATGAAACATATAACTTTCCTCTAGTTCTTAAATGTACACTCCCCCCCACTATCATGATCCCAATTCTACCTTACAAATCTGGCTAGACCAGAGGATGTACATAGGTACAGATAGCAACTGGAAACACAGGGAATCCAGGACAGATGACTCCTTCAGGACCAGTGGTGAGAGTGGCGATGCCTGGACGGTGGAGAGAACGTAGGGTAGAAAGGGGGAACTGATTACAAGAATCTACGTATAGCCTCCACCCTGGGGGATGGACAGCAGAGAAGAAAGCAGGGGGAGACATAGGACGGTGTAACATAGGACAAAATAATAATAATTTATGAATGATGAAAGGTTAATGAGGTAGGGGGGAGTGGGGAGGGAGGGGGAAAATGAGCAGCAGATATTAAGGGCTCAAGTAGAAGGCAAATGTTTTGAGAATGATGATGGCAACAAATGTTCATATGTTCTTGACACAGTGGATGTATGTATGGATTGTGATAAGAGGTGTATGAACCCCCAATAAAATGAAAGAAAACAAAACCAAGGCTCCAGTAATTGATAGAATAACGGCAAGGTGTTTCCAACATGTAATGCAAGGTTAGAAAAATTTAATTTTTTATGCTATGAAATTGGAAAACAATGACCTGGCCATCCTACTGGAAGCTCATCTTACTTTGACTCTTCCAAGGAAGGAATGCCAACCGAATGTGGAAATTATCAGAAAATACTATTGACATTACATGCAAGCATAATTTTCTTGAAGATAATTCAAAAACAGCAGCAGGAGTACCTTGAAAGGGTTATGTAAGAAATTCAAGATAGATTCAAAAGAGGTGGTAGAACAAGGAAGAATAATATTATTGATGCCTGATAGATATTGACTGTAAGCAGATAACCACAGGAACATTACTAACTGTGTTTACTGAATATGCAGGGCATTTAACTGTTTGAATCAGAACAAATCATGGCTAGCATTGTGAAAATGGAAATTCCAGAACACCTAATTGTATTCATGTGGTAGCTGTCACTCAAGGAAATCAAGGAGATACTGCATGGCTTAAAATCAGTAGAGGCAGTGGATTTGATATTTATTCAATATGGATGGTGAACAAATGATATGACAAGCTGGACTATTTAAAGAAAACCATAGAATCAGGACATTCCTGAATAAACATTCATTAATAACTCGTGCTATGCAGATAATAAAAACTTGTTTATTGAAAGTTTAGAAGACCCAAACACTTATCAACAAATATCAAGACTACCCCATTTAGTGTGATTATACTTGGACGGAAGAGAAACAAATCTCAGAGCAGGACCAGGAGAAACAGGGAGAAAATATTGCTTAAGGATTTTAATTTACTTGGCTCCACAATCATTGTCCATGGAATAAAAATGACATAGTTCATTGGACAAATCTCCTGCAAAGGTCTTCGTATTATTATCAGATATGCTGTCAGGGGCCAGATCAACCAAGTGATTCATAGGTCATCAAAAACAGATGCAGACAGCACCTGTGCTGAAGGACTCTCCTTGACCCTCCCCTCTCATATGCCTTTAATGTCCACAGAGGGATGGGGGAAGAAAAATGACTGCAACCGGGGTCAGGACATGCACCCATCCAAGGGGAATTATTGTTTATATCTCCACAGGGAAGGAAGAGCGAGAGTGGACCTCATTCCAGGTGCCAAGCCTTAAGGGAGATGTCCCTGCTGGGGGCAGCCCATTACCAGTGATAACTGCAGAGTGGGCCACAGCTGGAGACTCGAAGTCCTCTCCTTAGGTGACACCGCTGCAGAGTACAGCCATGAAGATACAGCTTGGCGAGAACAGCCAGTCTGACCCCCCACAAATAAAGAGGGGAGTGCGACAGACCAATGATGGGTGAGAAGCTACGAAGTCCCCCAAGTATCCCAATCTTAGACTTCTGACTCGGGGGTGGGGAGTGGTGGAAAGCACGGCACACCATCTGAACTGGTTGGGGATTACTCAAAAGTGTGCCAACTCTAGGCTGCTCGATCTTGGTGGCAGGAAGAGCAGTGGGAACATTTAGAAGGCTTGCCTTTGGGACAAGAATGCTGAAGACAAAAAGTGTGTAGAGGTTTCTTTGCATGCGGGACCCAGAAAATGCAGCTCTGGAAGAAGGAGGACTGGACTGATGGTTTACAACACATCCTCTCTATTGAACAGAATGATAGATATTCATCTGCTCTATGTCGGCATCTCTGCTAGTTTTGTGACTGTCTGTTAGGTGTTTTCAGTATGTTTGCTTTTTCCTCAGTGTTTATCTATACAAGATAGGTGCAAACTTACGGAGACAGCTACTGGTCTGACAGTTCCTGGGTGGCATGAGAAGGAAGGGGTGGTAAGCGAAGGGGATGGCCAACAACGGCAGCTACAGGGAAACAGTGCGTGCTCTAAATTTGACGGCGAGGAGGGTGTGGTGGTTCTGGTCATGGTTCATCAATAGACTAATGTCGGAGAGGAATTACTGAGAGGTGAAGGATGAGTAAAAATGAGAGTGGGGCAGGATAAAAAAAGAAATAGAGAAAATAAGAATTTATAAATAAATATGTACTTGTTTATATATGTATATATATGCAAATGCAACAAGGAAGCAGAAGGACTTTGGGCCTCTACATCATTCTTACCACAGTACAAGATGGGTTTGTTCTAATAATGTGCCATTGTATGATACTCACTGTATTAGTCAGGGTGCATTAGAGAAATAAATCCACAGAAACTCATGATTAAGAGAGAATTTTATATGAAGGTTAATTGAGCATCAAGAAAACATCCCAAACCCAGTGCTGCCAAAACTCACAAGTCCAACATTAACCCATTAACCCATATGTCCATCACCAATCTACAAAGTCCTCGGTCACCTCACAAAACTGATGCAATGGTGTTGACTGCGGGAGAAAAGCTGAGTCAGTGACTGTGTAAGCATCCCAGCGCTGGCAGGGGTCTCCACACGGCTGCTCCAGCACCCAGGGCTGCATCGGGGTAGGTCCATACAGCTTCTCCTCAGGGATGTCCTGCAGGAAAGAGCCCTGCGTGCTAAAGCGGGGAACTGGCCAAGGCAGCTTCACCCTGGCCCAAGCATCAGAAAGCAAGAGACCCCAAAACTAGAAAGGCGAAGCTCACCGAGCCATTTATCCCTCCGCCCTTCAATTAATCCCACACGTGTTTATCGGCCTGGTCGGCACAATAAACTAACTCACTCACCTTCCTTACATGAACGCTGAAGACAAAATGGGTGCATAAGGAAATGTGGTGAAGAGAGCTAATGGTGCCCGGTTACTGAAAGTATAGCATCTTGGGTCTTAAAGCCTGTAGTTAAGCAAGCGGCCATCTAGCAGGGAAGCAACAGAACACGCATGGAAGAAACACACCATGTGATCCTGTGGTGTCAATGAGAAGAGGTATCCGAAGCTCCAAAACAGACAGCAAATCAATGTGAAAGGGTATGTGTGTACTGGAGACCAAAAACCCACCTGTTAGATAATTGAGCGGTCCCTCTCAGAAGAGCCACATGGAAGGAATAATAAATCTAGGATGTGCTATATAGCACTGATGAAGCACACATTTATTCTCTAGTTCTCAAAAATTTCCTCCCCTTATTATTATGGTTTTTATTTGTTTGACCTCAGCAATCATGTTAGATTTGTGCATGTTCATTTGTATATTTAAGATCATTTGGTACATCAAAGCCCAGATAGATAACCCTTCAGAAACAGGAACAGGAGTGATGGTTGAGGATGCAGGAATAGATGAGGGGGGGAGAGGGGCAAGAGGGAATTGACAACATTGATTACTCTATAACCTCACTTAGTGGGATCGAATGATAGAATTGTAGATGAATTGAAATATGGGTTTGTGCAAGATATGACAACACATAAAACAAAACTATGACAGTGGGTGAAAGAAGTGTTCCTGGAAAGTAGAGTGGGGGAGGGAGGGGATAAAGGGAGCTGATATCAAGGAGCTCAACAAGAAAGTGTTTCTAAACTGATTGTGGTAGCAATTATACAATACTGCTTGACGTGACCGAACTATGGAATGTTATGATATCTGTAAGAACTCCCAATACAGTGATTAAAAATTATAAACAAAGGCCAAAAACAGTCCTTATTAAAGGGTTAAAGGTAAGATGTCACTTTAAGAAAAAGGCGTTCCTTGCCTTATCATGCATTTGATCACATACGGAAGTTAACCATTTGAATGATCCTGTTTGTGAAGAATACTGAGAGTGTCATGACCTGTAAGAAAATAAGCAGATCTTGCTCGGAGAATGTACAACAAGAATGCCTCTTAGAATGAGGATGGTGTCTTGTACTTTGGACATGTTATAAGCCAGGAGTCATCATGCTTGATAAAATAGCATTAAAAATGAAAAACCATAAACAAACTCACTGCCATGGAGTCAACAGTGACTCACAGCTACCCTATCGGACCAGGTAGAACTGTCCCTGTGAGTTTCCGAGAAGGTAAACGTTTACAGGAATTGAATTTCCTGCTGTTCTCCTCCTGAGCTGCTGGTGCTTCTGAGCTGCATACCTTTCAGATTGCAGCCCCACTCAGAACCAGCACATCACCAGGACTCTGATTCCATAAAGTAAAGGGTCACCGAAAAAGAGGAAGACCCTCATTGAGCTGGATTGACACAGTGGTTGAAACGGTGGACTGAAACAGAATTGATTATGGGAATGGGACAGGACTTCAGCATTTCTTTCTCTTGTGTGCAAGGCTTCTGATTTGGAACCAGTGGGTAGACAACCTAACAACATCACTTACTGCTTACAATTTATTCCAAATGCAGAGGTAAGATTTCATAAATTGATTTTATAAATTGATTTGGATATATTGAAATACCCAGGATAGCTATCTTCAAAATATTATTATTCTAAAATCCTTAAATAAGATGTTACCATGCTATTTAAAATTAATATCATTTTTTTTCTGTCAGCTGCTTGTTGTTGTTAACAAGAAACTATATGTTTGAATTACCCCAGCTGTGAACCTTAGTATGAGTTGTTTTTGTTTCAAATCATTCAGTATCCTATCTCTCTACTTCCATAACGTTAAAAAGATTCTTTTAGAAATTACTCAGGCTTTTATTTTAAGAAGACAAGAGATTTCTTATCAAAGAGCGAACCTATTTTAACAAGTGTTAATTCTTTTCATGTAATGCTATGCGGGAGATGAGTATAAGAATGCAGAATGATTTATAAACTCATGGCTTATTGTCTACACACACTTTAAAACAGTGACACACCGCATACCTAACGACGACGGAGAATTATTCAAATAAAAACTCTTGCCTCCAAGACAGTTACGAATTTGACTTACACAAGGACTTTAAAATATGAACTTTAAAGCAAGCCAGGAACACCAAATGCACATAGACATTAAGAGATTCATTCAAGTAATTTTAATGTTCAATAAGACTGGCTACTATGAGAAATTTACAAGTCTGTGTAGTTTCTTTTTGTCAAGTTTGCAAGAAAATTTCTTGGATGTTGTTTTCCCAATGATTTGATCTTTATAACATTCAAACTCTCCTTTTAAAACACAAAACAGAACGCAGAGTAAAGCTTCTCAGTTTGAGTAAAAGACTATTTGACTACAATGTCCATTTTACTCATTGATAAAGTACTACAAGCATGACTACAATGTCCATTTTACTCATTGATAAAGTACTACAAGCATGACTACAATGGCCTAAAGACGGCCTGGCTGTGCAGGGGCTGAGCACTGGCCTGCTAACTGAAATATCACTAGCTCAACCCCACCAGGTGCTCCATGACAGAAAGATGCTTTTGTAAAGATGGATCGCCTTGGGAGCATTGAGGGGTAGACCTACCTCCTCTATTCTATGGAGGCAGTGTGAGCGTGCATTAACGGGATGGCAAAGGGCTTTTATATAAGCGAAAGTGTTCCCTGGTGTCTGTTGTCAGGAACGCTGACTCCACGAGAGCCCTACAAGAACAGGATCTGTCTCTCACTATCATAACCGTTATTTCACCATTGAACCTCCTAGGAGGTTCTGGAACTTCTTTGTAAGTAAAAGTAAATTCTCGAAAAGAGTAGATACTTACTTAAGAAAATATCAATTTGCTACAAAATCCTTAGAACCTACTGTTACTCACAGGTGAGGTATTGTCTGAAACATCTTTATTTCACGAGGTATCAGGCTCATCGAATCGGCTAGACCATAAAAGCCAGTGGTTCCCCATGCCATGACCCTATCATACAGTTCCTCATGTTGTGGTGACCCCCACCCTCTGCTGATCATAAAGTTATTTTGTTGCTACTTCATAAGTGTACTTCTGCTACTGCTATGAATTGGGCGATGCCTGTGAGAGGGTTGTTCCACCCCCGTAGGTGACCCGCAGGTTGAGAACTGCTGCATTAGGTAGCTGGTACTTCCTGGCAAGCCTGGATCTGCAGAATGCCAATTTTTTCTCTGAAGCTCACTCTGAGCAGTTAGCTTTATTAATCGTTTAAGTAAATGAATTAAAGGCATACACTCTAACGCTGAAAATATTTCCAATTCAAGGAAACTATTCAAGTACAATAGCTAGTAATTAATTAACATTAAAGTATTATGGGCATGCCCTTCACTTGACATAGGACGACAAAGGCTTTGCCAACTTGGCACGATATTGGACTCTAGTGAAAAAATTAATCAGTGCATGCACTGACCCCGGATGGCAGCAACAGGCTCAAGCATAGGAAAATCATTAGTACGCTGCAGGACCAGCAGTGAAGTAGTTATGGATTAGACTAACCTGGTGGCCCCTCACAACACCCCACTTTCAGGGGAAAAAGTTACTCAGTCATCCCTCCCTAGCAATTAAAATATTTTTCAATGTGGCCTACAATCCAAAAGAAGGTATAGGTATCAATTTTTGCAGCACTTTTGGATCATTCTAGAGGCCCCCAAGGCATGACTAGTCTGTCTTAAGAAATACTTCTAGAATATGATTGGGATGCTGTTTATATAACTCTGATAATTAATTCATGTAATTACATTGTCCATGTTAAATGAGTGAAATACACATTATGTATGTTACCCCTAAACTATTTAAAAGAAATTCATCCTGTGAAGTACTTTAAGAAAATAGTTGATCAAGGGGAAGTAAAAATAATGAAATAATGTGTAGTACAATCGAAAAGGAGATTTAATTCCCTGGAATAGGAGGAACAATACATTGAATTCTGGTGCATCAGTTGGAGTCAACCAACACTTGATTTAATAATATTTTAAGAAACCTTTCTGTATATTAAAAGCAGATGGGGTTTGCTCGGCTTGATCTCATTGGGCGTGCTGAATGAAGATCACTCTTCATTCAGCTGTGTGAATGGCCATCTGTCAATTCTTCCTTCAAGGCTGGTATCAATTAAGAGTCTGATGTTCGAAAGAACAATTTGGTGTCAGGGGTATGTGCAGGGGACCTCAGCAATAGCCTTTAGGTAGTTCTCTACAGAGCAAAGCAATGACACCTTCCAGTGATCCAAAGTGTTGGCACAGAACAACCACTTGAATACACATGACATTAAAATAAATTTACAAGGAGATCATAGGGAATCTGGGATACAAAAGTGTGATTGACAGTCACAGATAAATAAAATAGGATGATTGGAATAGAAACATGCCACACGTTAAAGAGGGAAGTCTAAGTGATATGGCAATTAAATTTTTCAAAAATAGCAAAAGAAACAATCTATTACTCTAGATTGAAGACTGAGGACAACGAAGACCTCAAACTCACCAGGGGAATATATATATCAAAATATCTGAAGGAACTTTTTTCTGTAATGATAAATAATTGCAATGCCTATCCATGAATTAAAAATCTAGTCAAGAAACAGAAAGGTAGACTAAACACATGACACAGTCTATGTTGTGCACCTGAGGCATCCCTTAGGCACAGATGTGTAAATAAATTAAAACCCAGAGGTGGGAAGGAGACCGTAAAAAAATCAAGTGAGCAGTAAAACAAAGAAAGAAGGAGTGTCAATATTCATATCTGGAAAGGTTTCAGTCAAAATTTATTATGAGAAAGAGAAAGAAATTATATGGAGTACTTTTCAGCAATTGATGGAACGGCATTAAAATGTGAATAAAGAAAAATATTTAAATAGTATTAGCTATTTGAACCTAACAGACAGAGAACATACCACTCAACTGTAGCACAGCACCCATTCTACTCCATTGCACATGTGTCCAGTACAGACAATTTTAGGACAAAAAACAAATTCAATAACTTAAAAAAGGATGAGGCCATATAAAGCATTCAATCTGACCTAATAGAACAATACCTAATAGAATAAGGAAAGCTAAATAAATATATGAAAAATAAATAACACTATTAAAAGTGAAATTCAAACTATACTTAGAACCATTTTTTAAAAATCATTTGGGGGGTGGGGACTCATACAACTCTCATCCCAATCCATACATCCATACATCCATTGTGTAAAGCACATTTGTACATTTGTTGCCATCATCATTCTCAAAACATTTGCTTTCTGCTTGTTGAGCCCTTGGTATCACCTCTTCATTTTCCCCCTCCCTTCCCACTCCTCCCTCCCTCATGAACACTTGATAATTTATAAATTATTATTATTTTGCCATGTCTTACACTGTCTGACATCTCCACCCACTTTTCTGTTGTCTGTCCCCCAGGGAGGAGGTTATATGTAGAGTCTTATAATTGGTTGCTTCCTCTATCCCACCTTCCTGCCAACCACGTGGCATCACCACCCTCACATCGGCACTCTCACCACTGGTCCTGAAGGGATCATCTGCTCTGAATTCCCTGTGTTTCAAGTTCCTATCTGTACCCACGTATCAGTGTACTTAGAATCTAAAGAATATAGCTGAAGAGATAATACATTTTAATTTTATTGAATCCTGATCCCAGAGGACACATCTTTTAGGAGTCTGAAGTGACAAAGTCGAAGGACTTTAATGATCTTTGTTTCACACTCAAATATAAAGGTTTGATGGTTTGTAAGTTGGCCTACCCACTTTATTCCACAGACCATTGTTGTCTGAAAGACTGGCTAACAGACAGGTGATGGCTATTCAAAATTAAACAATAGGCAGACATGTTCTCAAATAAACTTTGTCTCTTCAAATAGACAATGGTCAGTGTTCGTTGCCATGACAAAATCAAGTTATTATTCTTAAATTAGTACTATGGAGAACGCTTTCCTATCGCCAGCTTCCCTTCAGATGAGTGGTGACATTAACACATGTGACTTTTATTATTGTATAATGTCACATGCCAACAATTAGAAGTAACGCATTCCTTGACGAACCAACACACCTTCTAAGGATGTTACTAAAAATCCATTATAAATAAAAGAACCCAGTGGGTTTTAATGTAATAAGACAAAAATTGTTAAATGATGTGATATGAATGCTCATTTTCACTAATCTTGAAGAAACTACCATTTGCTAAGTTTGACTGTTGTATCAAAGTAGTATAATCAATTATTTGGAACATTACATTTTTTTTCTCCTTGAACCCAAAAATGTCCCCTGATTTTCTTAAAATTGGTTTAACCAATGAAAACTTCTTGCCTGAATATTATGCTATTTTAAGATTATTCTCAATGGGATCAGATTGACAATAATGTACTGGATAGATTTGACTGACACTTGGGGAGGCCCTGAGCATGGTTATGAGAGAGTGTGCACATGGTGTTCAGCTCAAAGATCACCAGTTAACCCAAATTGTACATGCAAAACCCATATATTTCACTCTATACACTCTCAATAAGATAAAATTAGAATAATATTTTAAAAGCAGATGATCAAGAAATTGTAGCAATCATGAAGGAAAAAGTGAAAATCTCTGTGGGAGAGTAAGGGATTTCAGATGAGCAGAAATTCACCTTGTGAGTCTTGGTTAGAGAAATAAAGGAAGATATTGTTTATTGGGTCTAGATCCATGGACTGCTAACCATTCACTAGTTTGCTGTACCGGGGTAGTTTTAAAGCAGCTGTAATGCTAGATGATATATCATCAATATTTTAAAAACCAGGAGGATGACATATGATGACTGAATACAGCGATGTTTCCAGATGTTTTTAAAAGGTCTGCTGATTTACTTCTGAAAATTAATTAATGAAAATCCTGTGAATCACAGATTATTGCTAAATCTAGTGCTGAGAGATAACCCTCTGGGGGGAAAGCCCCTCAAAATACATAGTGGCTGGAACAATGGGCTCAAATACAATAGTTATGAGAATGCCCCAAGGTCCCTTTCTGCTGTGTGGGATGGGACCTGAAACAGCTAAAATTAGTGGATTCACAGAGGACACTGTCCTATCAGAGAAAAGACTAATGGCCAAGAAAGAACTAGATGAATTCCCTGATGTCTCCTTTCCCCCACTCTCCTATTGCCTTTGTTTCTTGTTTACTCACATTGAAAACTAATGGGCATAAGTTCATGAACTACCTTGCTGCAGGCAGTAGAGAAAAAAAATGGTAGGAATGAATTTGAAGGCACACCTGCCAGAATGGTACATGGGCATGAAGTTCTTTCATCGCTTCTGCCCAACATAATTTTAAAACATAATATGCTATTAACCTGTACCAGATACCTGAGTCAGAATATTTTTCACAGTTTTCTTTGCTACCATTCAATTGGCAAATAAGAACCAGTTCTTTACTTTAAAAAATGATTCTATATTGAATAATCCTACATTAATTATAACTACCCTGAAGGCAAAGATTATCCTTTAGATGTTAATATCCACAAAAAAGCAGGTTTAAGAGCTGTTATTTTAAAATGATGTATTGTTTGTTTCACATCTTGAGTCAAGGCTGAAAAGAAAGGATGACCTTTAACACCCTACTGCAAATTAAAGTCATGCTTTCTTTTATGCTTCAAGCTATTAATTTTATTGTGATGTTATGCCATGGAATTCATTCCCTAAAGCATGAATAGCATAAAGGTAAAAAAGGACTGCCTAAAGTTAGCAATTTTTTCCATCTTACTATTTCACTTATTCTACACATGAAGTTGTGGGATTATAAAGAGACTTGTCCCAAGCTTTGTCTCCCCCAAAGACATGCCAAACATTAGGGATTTTTGCCAGCATGTGGGGGGAGTTCAGATGCTTAGAGACATCTTCCCTGAAGACAGTCAGTTGCCAGACTACTGTCTGGTCCCACCAAAGGGAGGCCTGCTCCCTGCGGTTACGGACAATGGGCTACTTTTCCCTAAATGTTTGCAGTCATGGATTTGGTTCCTGTAGGTGGAGTTCTCCACCGACTGATAATGATTTCTATAGTGAGTCAGAAAACAGGTCAAAAAGGCTCAGTGACATGCAAAGTGAGGCTGCCATCCTGAATCTAGGATCCATCCGCCCATCTTGCCAAATGAACACCCCCATCTCTCCACTTTCTATTGCGTGTATACCCCTAGATCACTCCCCTCCCACTTCTGTATTACTGATAGCACAACCATTTCCTGTGATGTATGTCTTCACCTGTATTTGGGGGGCTTGCATATCCCCAGAGTAGATAAAAGCCTTGGTTAGCAATAAATATCTCTCTCTCTCCACGTGGACCACCAAGTGAGGCTGAGGTGAGCATGCTACCATGAAAGTGTCTGACTCCATTATTTCAATCTCTCTTCTATCTCTCATGCTCTTGATGACTTTATTATAATCTTAATATATCTCAACCGTACAATTGTGCCTATTGAACCTGCGATTAGTGGGAGAGGGCTAGTTCTCCCCCGACATGAAGTAAACATTGACCAATGAGAAATAAGAACTCCTACAAATTTTAATACAAAATAAATAAAGTAACTTGTTTATTTTGTATAAAAACTTATGTATTAAAAATTTTAATACAAAATAAGTAAATGAAGTTTCAAAACAATAGCATAACCCAATATCCAAGGAGAGAATCATTGAAATAAACTCTAAGAGGCCGTATATGGCTAGTGCTGAGGAAGGAATATGATGATTACATTCACAGAAATGTATAAAGCACTGTGCTGGTTTATGTGCATGTTTCATCCAGCATCATATTCACTGAAGAAGGGTTCTGAAAAGAAGTCCCCGGGTATTAGCAGCTAGCATGCTATATGTTTCTTTAGTAGCCATTTTTGGCTGTACCATTTAGAAACCTGACCAAATGTTTCTAGAAATAATCATGAAGTCTACCGTCACCTAGTTTGTTTTAGTGTGCACGATAAGTTTATTGTTCATCATGCAAAATAGTAGTTCCTATGTAAAATTGAAAACAAAACAAAACAAACATAGCATCTGAAATGAATCTGGGGTGGCCAAATTCCAAAGAGGCTAGTGTCACATAGAGTACTGGTTCATATTCATCACTGTTCTTGCTTATTTTTTCCATAAGAGATGTTTCGTAAATCAAAGTAGTAATATTGATGCTGTTAACATGATACAGTAATCTTTTACGCTCAGGTCTACATGTGTTCCACTTTGATGGACCAGCTGGTAATTTGAGCAGCAGCCATTGACTAAATAATGGAAAACACTAGGCATTGTCAGTTGTGTTTCAATCTAAATATTTACTGACTATTAATATTTTAAAATACCGAGAAATGCTGGCTTACTAGAATGGGTTCCGGGGGTAAGGGGTGTACAGGATTGCTTTGATGTATATTGCTAGTAGTTTGACAATAAGTGTTAGAGTGGAAACACGATGAAAAAGACAATTTTGTGAGAGGAAATCAGGCATTTAAATGCAGGCAAGCGTTGAGAGGAAAGAGCAGTGGAACCAATTAGTCCAGTTGGTTAATGGTCTTTTTAATGAATGATCTGGACATCTGTGCTGTTGCTTTGGGGGCACAATCTAATATATATTGGATGAACTTTCTCAATTATTCTGACTAGTTCTAGCATGTCACTGTTTATTCTGCATGACTACCTACTCTAGTGATAATTTACTTGAATTATGTGTAATGGTATTGTCTACATCCTGTGAATGCTCTATATCCCAATGTATCAACAAAGTGGAGAAAATTGTCTATTGGTACTTTTCAAGTATGTATCCATACATTTCAAAAGTTACCAGTGTAAATTATTTCTTCTTTAAGAATTGAGATGGCTCAGTTGGCATAAAATGATAATGCATTTGTATTATTGGGATAAGTGTTCATATTATTTTTGATTCAGAAATTAAAACTCTTTTGTGATGCAAAGAGCATTATCTGTAATCACAGACAGAAGTAGGGTCAAATGAAATTCCGTACTTTTTAGAACTTACAAATATTCTCCTTGAGTTTTAATATTGAAGCTTCTCAAAATTAATCAGAATATCATTCTTAGAATATCATTATGTTGCGATCCTTTACCCAGAAAGTTCAAACACAAATACTACCTCTTTGTTAAGTACAGAGATTGATTAGGTAAGAGAATCACAATTTTCCAGAGGATTGTATTCTTATTCATTTATTCAAATTAGTGAAATTACTGCCTAACTAATTAGATAAAACTATGACTTGCTCTATTAGTCACTAAATGTAAAATATCTTCCAAGAACAAAGGATGCCAAGAGAAAATAAGGATATGAAACCCTTAAGGAAACACTGTTGTTTGTTGTCATTAAATTAGCTTCACTCATGGACTGATTAATATCGCTTACTCCTATGCTGCTTCCGTAACCTTTGATATGTTCAGACCATTGTTGGAATTATTATGCCAATCAATGTCATTGAGTGTTTCTTTGTTTACATTGATGCCCTTTTCTATCAATTTCCCAATGATCCATCCAATGCAAGTGAGCCAAAATCTTGTCATATTCACTTTTAAGGAGCATGCAGGTTATGTTTCTTCGATAACTGATTTGTTTGTTCTTTGTTTACCTGGTATGTTCACTATCATTTTGCCACCACCATAACTCAAATACTTGAATTTCTATTTTGTCACATTTTCATTGTCTAGCGTTTGCATGCATATGAGGGAATTAAAAAGATCAAGGGTTGGATCAGAAAATTGATGCCAATAGATTTGCTCAGTTTAAGATTGCCAAACCTTCCATTTGTAAACAAACAAAAAGCATGCAGTATCTGTGAAGCACAGTACAGTGAAATACAGTAAGATGAAAATTATTATACCCTAATGGTCATAAAAGTTTAACTTACAGAAACAGTGAAAGGAAAGGTTATGCAGTGATTTCTCTCATCAAACTGGTGTTACTCTAAATAGGTCATCAAAAGCAGACACATTTATTTCCATTTTCTTCATTTTGTAAGGCTAAACTCTTGCAAAGTAATTTACATTTGTTTGACTGTTAACTTTGGCATCAAATTTCTGGCTGACTCTATTCACTTTGTGCCTATATTTCATATTCTGATAATTTTCACCATATCTAAAACCATTTTTAGAATGTTACTGTGAACTTACCAGCCTACAATACAAAACAAATATATGTATGGGGAGCCCAAAGCACCCGTTGGACTTGCTTTATTGCAATGTTTACTTTATTATGCTGGTTTGGAACTAAATCCACAATAGATCTTATGCATGTTTATTTTTCTAAAATATAGTCATTTTTCTAAATAAATGAAAACACACAAATATCGCAAAAATTACATTCAACAATTAAAAATAACAGCAACATAAAGACAGAGAAAAGCATTAAGTGTTCATGATTGTGTTAGGAAATTGAACAGAAAGAAAAAAAATTACATAGCTTCATGTATTTTGATTTTGTAATCTGGTAAAGAAAAGAATTAATCAATTTCTGGTTAAAAGGACAACGATGGCAAACACAATATTGTTGTTGTTAGATGCCATCAAGGCAATTATATAGACAGCTACCCTATACACAAGACAAAACCACTGTTCAGTTATGTGCCAGTCTCCCAATGGTGCCCTTTGATGTAGTGCGTGTGTCAATCATGTCAGGGGCCTTCCTCTTTTCTGGTGCCCCTCTACTTTACATACATAATGTTCTTCTTTAGAAAATGGTCTATCCTGATAATATGTCCTAAGTAGGGAGACAAAGACTTGCCATTCTTGCTTCTAAAGAGCAAAATACAGCCGAATGGCCATCACTGGATTACCAGAATAGTATGCATCTTAATACTGCATACAGTTAGTTAATTGATGTAGCAAAACCTAAATATGGTTAAGAGCCTTCTTTTATTATATATTCCTATGCTGTTGAGGGAATATTAATCTGTTATTTCCTTGCTGGAAATTTTTCAAGAATTTAGTTGTTATCATTTAGTTCAAAAATGCTTGCTATTCATATTCATTTTCTTTTTAATTTCTGCATTAAGGTTTTATTACTATTGTAATGGTCTCACTATCTTATTTATTGAAAGGAATATAGTTTCAGAAATTAGGAGGACGGTAAAAAAAAGTCACTATACAGAAATGTATGCCCCTTTCCAAGTTATATGCAGTTTGGAAACTTTAGTAACTAATGTGTACTATTGTGTGATAATGCCATAAAACTCAATTGTTAGCATGTGCTATTTTGTTAAATGTCTATTCAAATCTTTTACCTCCTGTTTAATTAGGGTATTTTTCTCTTATTGAATTTTAAAAGATATCCATATTCTGGATAACAATTATTTGGATTTATAATTTAAAAATACCTTTTTCCAGTATGTTATTGATCTTTTCTTAAAATTCCTTATTTTTATAATAGTTTTATATTTATAGCAAAAAATGTGAAGATAATTCTCATATATTCCTATTCCTATTGTTTCTCTTTTTTCTTCCATTATTAAATCCTTGCCTTTCTATACAATATATTTAACCACTTATTAAACCACTGCTGGTATATTATTATTAGCATTAGAGTTTAATTTGTTTTTGACAACCTAATAGATTTTAACAAATACATTATGTCATATGTGCATTTATCACACAAATGGTTTCACTCCCTCAAAAACACCTTGGTATATTTATTTATTCCTCTTTGCCTTCAGATCTTTTTAATGTCTTGATAATTTTGTCTTTTTCAAAATGTCACCTACTTGGAGATATTCTTGATTCTTTTAATTTTATTTGGGGACACTTTTGAAATGAATGCTTTATTTTATGACTCATACATTTATTTTCTTAAGGAATACTTATTAAACTCATAGTTACAAAGATTTTCTTGTATTTTTTACTAAAAGTTTTGTAATTTAAGCTTTTAGATTTATGATCCTGTTGGAATTATTATTTTTAGATGTAATATAAGAATCTAAGTTTTTTGGAATAGATATATTCTATTGTTTCCATATCACCTTGATTAAATTATTCATGTTCCATTGAATTGTATTGTGAACTTTGTCTATTAGTAATTGACTCATAGCATATGGTTTTATCTGTACATTAAATTATGTTGCATTGACAATATTTATGTCAATACTGAGCTAATTTGACTACTGGAACATAATATTATAAAGTCCATAACAAATATAGTACCCCTGTGACAAGAGTAGTTAAGGGCCCAACTGTTAACCTAAAGGTTGACGGTTAGAAACCACTAGTCTCTCTGTGCAGAAAAGATGTTGCCGTCTGTTTCCATCCAGCCTTGGGAGCCCTTGAGACTGTGCTTTACTTTAGTGTCACTACAAAGCAAAGTCTATGGTAATAGGTTTCATAGCTAGCATGCTAATATGCTTGTAGAGATTTATAATATGTTAAATATTACAAGACACTTGTCTCTCTCATAGTCTTGATGTCCCCATCTCTTTTACCATTTGATTTTACCTCTCATTGCTCCTTTGGCTCTTGCCTGAAAAGTGATTTTTTTTTTAACCTAGACCCTAAAAATTTAACATGCACTATTTTGCCTACTCTATGTTGGATGAGGAAAGCATAGATCAATGGGATGGAAGAAAGAGATCACTGAATACCAATTTCATTCAGTGTTGGGAATACTTGAGATCACAGGAGTTTGGTATTAGACTGAGGCTAAGAAAAACTGCCATGTTTTCACCTGCTTAATTCCACTTGATTCACAATGCCATGCTGCAGGTTGAATGGTAATTTTAATTTCGTTTCCCATTTGGGTGAAAACAAACAAAACAGTAAGTCTGGAATGTCACATATTTACATCTAAAGGAACATAGACTGGAGCTACAAAGTCATGAAAAAAATTAGGGATTAAAATAAGATTAAGACAGAAAAGAGGCTGTTACAATACAATTTCGATACACCAAGTAAGGGGGAAAGCTGTGTCTTGATGGACTCTCAATACCGAGGCATGTAGGCTAACTGTGAAACAGATCACAGATCATCGATTGCTCATAGGCAAGTTCAGGATGAAGCTGAGGAAAATCAAAACAAATTAATGAGGGTCAGAATAAAACCTTGAATCTAACCCATCTGTATTTTGAGTGCATCTCAAGAACAAATGTGATGCATTGAACACTAATGGCAGAAGACCTGATGAGCTATGGGAGGACATTGAGACTATTATTCATGAAGAAAGCAAAAGGTAATTAAAAATACAGGAATGAAACAAGAGATCAAAGTGGATGCCAAATAGTCTGTAAAACTTGCTCTCAACCTTAGAGTGGCTAAAGCAAATGGAACACATTATTAAGTCAAAGAGCTGAATAGAAACATTCCAAAGGGCAACTCCAGAAGACAAGACAAATATAATGAAATGTGTAAAGAGCTAGAATTAGGAAATCAAAATGGAAGAAAATGCTTAGCATAACTTCAACTGAAAGAATTCAAGAAAAATTCAAATCTCACATTTCAATATTGAAATGTGAACTTAACAAAAGAAGATGGAAAGAATACATAAAGTTACTTTACCAAAAAGAAACTAGTGTACCACTATCTCCATCAGTAGAATATGAGTGAGAACCAACAATACTGAAGGAAGAATTTCAAAAGGCACTGAAGGCATCAGCCAAAACCAAGGCTCCAGGAATTGATAGGATGCCAATGGAAGTGCGTCTTCAAGTTGATAAAACACTGGAAGCACTCATCTATGCCAGGAAATTTGAATGACACCTACATAGCCAACGGACTGGGAGAGATCCCGATTTGTATCCATTAAAAAGAAAAGTGACTCAACAGAATGCTCAAACTATAGAACAATATCACTTATATTGCATACAAGACAAATTTTGCTGATGATGGTACAACAATGATTTCAGGAGTACATTGACAGGGAACTGCCCAAAGTTCAGGCAGGTTTCAGAAAAGGACATGGAACAAGGATTATCATTGATGATGTCAAATGGATTTTGGCTCAAAGCAAAGAATGCCAGAAAGATGTTTACTTGTGTTTCATTGACAATGCAAAGACATTCAACTGTGTAGACCATAAGAAACTATGGATAGCCTTGAGAAGAATGGGCATTCCAAAACACTGGATTGTATTCTGAGGACATGGATCATGAAGCAGTTGTGCAAACAGAATAAGGGAATATTGCATGATTAAAATCAGCAATGGCATGTAACAGGGCTGTTTCCTTTCACCCTACTTAATTCAATTTGCATGCTGAAAAAATATTCAGAGAAGCTAGCTGATATGAAGAAGATTATGGCATCAGGCTCAGAGGAAGAGTTACTAAAAACCTGATAAATTTCTTAATGATTATGTTTACTCTTTTGTTGTTACTCATTATTATTAGAGTAAATATAATCATTAAGAAATAAGGATGGCAACATATGTACAAATGTGCTTGACACAATTGATGTATGTATGGATTGTGATAAGAGTTGTATGATCCCCTAATAAAATGATTTTTTAAAATAGAAAGTAAATGTTTAGGAAATAATGATGGCTACATATGTACAAATTATGTATTGATTATGGGACATATGGAATTTTATAAGAACTTTAAGAGCCCCCCAATAAAATTTTTTTCTTAAAAGGAAGAAATTTATAATGCTTTCTATCTTACTGAGTATATTGTTGAAAAATAAAATCTCCAGTTATAAATAATTAATTTTCATTATTGACCAGTATGTAGTGAGAGGTACAATAGCACATGTTGCTGATGAGAGTGTAAAATAGTTCCTTAAAGACAGGTTCTCATCAATTTTTGAGATAAATTCAATTGCAAACATGCATAATAATTCTCAATTATATATATATAATTTGTATGACATTAATATGCTTACAGATTTTCTTTAAATGTTGGGGAAATGTTAATATATGAAGTTAAATGGCCTAATGTCTAGAGGTTCATGTGTGTGTAGCACATGCATATTTTTAAGGAGTTAGAGTAAAGTATAGGAAATAATATATACAATGAGATAGTATGCAAACATAAAATATTTGAGATCTAACATGGTTCCAAATTCAAGTAAATAACAATTACATGTAAACAAAGTTTTCCAAATAAGGAAACAATTCTCTCTAGACATAACATTTTTATCATCACCATTTGTTAGATTCCATTGCTTTATGTTTAATGCAGCAATAAATGTTTTGATCATTTTTACTCAATGGCTTATTACTCTTTAATGATTTCTACCCAATGGAGTATGACTTTATATTATAAATAGCCAAGTAGTTCAGTTCCAAAATCTGTTTGTGGCTTTAAAATCTGTATAGAATTTATTTCCTAACCAACATTTTCATATACTTTACGAAGCTTTAGTATGATCTAGATCTGGACTTTTGCTATTACATCAAAGTTATATCTGTGTCTCTTCTTCATCAAAGAAACACAATTTAGCCTCATTAAGCATGAATGTACAAACATAACAATAAAAATATGCAAATTATGTTATGGTTGAAAGTAATAACTCCATATCTCTGAAATTGTAAAATTATTTTATTATAAATGTCTAAATAAGCAATTACTCTACTAAGACTATCAATTTTGTTATTTTGAACTCCAAGGAAATATTTTTCTTTTTTTATTGATTGGTGGGTTTTAAAAATAGAAGAAATGAGTGTATGCTGATTATAAGTAGCAAAAAATGCAATGCTCATCAAACTTTGTATATTAAACAGTATTTCTATTCTCTTAGGAAATTGCTATAAAAAGGTAATTTAATGATCAATTATTTCATAATGTAAAGATCCATTTTTAGAACAAATAATTACCATTTCTCTTTTTTTTTTTAATCTGGAAGCTCATATCTTGGTTTGGGATAGTGTTCTAATTAAGCTCTATATCTAAGGGATCTCTACTTTGAACAGAATCATGTCACTTTTCTGGTGGCCTACCTGAGAAGGCATTGATTCAGCCATAATATGTTTTTATAAGTAGATAGTAAATTGGTGACCATTACTGGTCAATAAAGTTGCCTCTTCGCTATTGTCTTCCTTAAACATACACTATTATGTGATTACTCCCTCTGATCTCAGTGGTGCTATTCAAACACTGTCTTTGCATAGTGGAAACCTTGTCTACCTGTGTGCCAGTTTGTCATGCCTGGTGACTTCCATGCTGCTTTGATGCTGTAAATTATACTACCAGTATTTCAGGTATCAAAAGGACCACCCATGATGTGAACAGATTTCAATGGAGTATCAGGGAGAGACTAAGAATGGCCTTTCTCTTTCCCAAACCCTGTCAATGGAAAGAATTCAGGAAACATACAGACACCGCAATGATTTCAAGCATCCCATGACTGTGAAGATATTGTAGGACATGGTACCTTTCTTCTGCCATTCCTTGGATTGCCTTGAGTCATATTTGACTTGATGGCAACTTACAGCAACAATGAATGTACTGAAACCCTGATTGATACTTTCCATTTTCTGCTCATTCTTTTATTTCAAGTTTTCATTCTACCAATTTTGATAATTATATGTATTCATTCAAGTCAACAATAATAGAAAGACCATGTTTATATAGTTTTCTTTAAAGATGCACACATAGCAACAACAATAAAACTCCCTTGAAAATTTATTTGAATCTATGATTCATCCTTTCTTATGTAATATGTAAAATTTTTGCTCATAGTCTAAGACGAAAACCCAATTCACCTTTCCTACATTAATTCCTTGAAATGCAGGATTTATTTGTGAACTCAGGCTACTTGGCAACATGCATTTACTCCTCTATCTGTGTCCTTAAACTTTTACACCCTCAGTTTGTCTTTCCTACAATAGCTCGATGTGTTATAAGTGGTCAATACGTAGACACTCGCTCATGGATTCTGTCTCTAAATCTGTACTGAATGACTTCTTTGTTACAGGCATTGCCATAGGTGATAAGCAAGAATAGGTTGGACACACTTTGGTCAACACCTCCACATATACACTTGTATGATATATAAATTACCCATGTGAGTAGGGAAATTCCTCAAAAACACAAGGAAAAACTCATTTAAAGCCTAGCAAAGTACCGGATATGTAAGTGCTCAATACATTTGTTCTTTATTATTGTTGCTGTAATCATTAAAATCTTCCTATTTACCTAATTGAAATCTAAACATACTTTTGATTATTGTATGTCAAGTGCTTGTCATAATTTTAAACTTCCTCATCCAATCCTACAATACGTATGATATGTCCTGAATTAATTCCAAGTTGCTTTCTTGCCTTAAAAAAGAACTCTCTGAATGGTATTGAAGAAATGACTGTTGATTATATACTGACAGTAAGTTATTGGATACCACAGAGGTTCAATTTATCACCAGATATGCCTGACTGAATTGTGACCAATATTTGCTTACTGACAAAGGGGTGGATATTGTTATGGTTTTCAGAATTTAAAATCTACTTCACAGTAGAACTAAAAAAGAAAAAATATCCAGCAGCTTCAATGAGCAATCACTGTCCTTAGTGAAAATCAATCTATCCCTGATGTAGAAACAACATAGGACCTCCATTCAGAATTAACATGGAAGATTTGCTTAGTGTCACAGCATATGATGAATTTGAAAGAATAATTTTCAGAGTCAGAATTGGAGATGAACTCAGATACTGCCATGTGTTTAAACTTTTCACCATTTGGGAGTGGCGTCCTCATGGCCGCCCTGTTCAGAGCTTCATTTCATTGCTAACTCTTCTCTTGCAAGGCATGCATTCAATAAGGTAATTTAGTTCTCGGGCAGACGTATGCTTCCTGTTTGTTTAGAATGTCTCTCCAAGTCTAATCAATATATACCAGATCATGCCCTAAGACTCTGAGATATATAATTTTCTCTATTTACTTAGAGATTAGGTTCAGAGGTTTATTTCATTTTGAATTTATACTAATCCTCAATTCCTATTTCCTCCACATAGTATTTCAACAGGCAGATCAAAGACTCTATCTTCCAATAAGAATTCAAATCAGAATGATTTTTAAAATTTCTCTCAACATGATAGTCTCATTCTATATGTTAGATTCTATTCATATTAAAATTTCCTCTTAACTTTAAATTTCTTCTAATAAATATGTCTATAGCTTACTCTTGCACTAAACATTGAAAGCCAATACACTACCTCAACATTTTAAATTAAAATAAACCATCAATGGATAAATTTAAAATATAATCTATTATTTTGTTGATATTCTTATTATAAACAGAAGACTATACATCAATTCAGTATTTTATATACAGACAATAAATATAAATTACAATGTTCATATTGGATTACCATTCTCATTCTCCTTTTCTGAGTCATTCCCCCAACATAAACATAAATAAATAAAATAATAGGAATTTATTATAAAAATTCTTTTTAGTGTTTTGAGTATTATTTGCTTTACCATTCTTCTTTTATTTATATATATTGATTTTTAACTTATACTGGCCCTTATTGCTCTTAATATCACAGATTTGGTACAGTATACTACAAAATATAAAAAACTAGTCTTATTTGCAAAAGAATATTTTAATTACATCACTTACTTTCTTTGAATTTGTTTCATATGGGAAGAGAAGCATATTCTTATTGAACATAATAGTTACTGTTTCTAACTACTGCCTGGAATATGTAATGTTACTACTCATTTCATTCTCAAGAGGCCTTGGCTCGGATGTTAAAATCTATGGTACCATTATAAAGTATTCAAATAAAATTTCAAGTAAAAATTTCACATTTTACTTACTGCATAAATTTCATGTTCTGCTAAACAAGCTAGAAACATACACTCTGTGAAGAAGGAAATATTTTGGGGGGGTGGATGTTCAAATATAAATAAAAGGGAAGGTGTGGATTCTACCTGAAGTGATAATTAAAATAATGGGTAAGCAAACAACTCATTGATATTTTAATTTCAAGAAAAACAGCTATTATTTCTTTTAATTTGGACTGACTTAGTGAAGATAATTGATAATTACAATAAAAGGGAAAAAGAATATTAATGTATTCTATTTTTCAGAGATTTGATTACAATTATTATAAAAGTAATAAAATAGAAACTTAACTATACATTATAAATATTTCTTCATGAATGTCTTTCTCCCCAAAATATATATAGGACTTTTTTGTTGGGGCTTACATTTTTGAACCAGTACTATAGGGAATGAATTGAATTTCAATAAGTTTTGAAGTACATATACTAAGAGGACTTTATTATAAAAATCATATAAATTAAAGTTTACTATAATTTTGTGTATTTTCCCCAAGTGAATTCCTAAAATGGGAATGGCAGTTCATTAATTTTTCTTATTCAAACATAGTAGAGAATGCTTTATTAATTTTCTTCAAAAACGTTACTTTTAGAGCCCCAAATTCAATGTCAAATTAGAAATTGAGAAAGCAAATTCAGTTTAATTAATTACCCTATTACCTTGTTGCAAAAGGAAAAAAATAGTTTTGAAATTTACTTTTCATTGCACTTATTTTAAAGGCTTTAGGCATAATAGAATTATCAGCCTCTTAAACTTGATTAAATACTAGGTAATATAGAATGGCTTTTATTCTTTAAAAAATAGATATTGTTTATTATATATGGTTTGACCTTCTCTCTCTCATGTACAAGGTTTCGGGTATTTTTGTTTTCTTGAATATGCAGTTTGGTTTTGCTTCAAGAATTGCATATTACTTTTTCTTGGAGCACTATTTTCATTCATCATTAATCAAAGTCATACTCATCAATGAGCTCTCTGGTGTCACTTCCTGCAAAAGGTCAGTCTGGTTGCTCAGACAGGTTAGGTACCCACATTGATACATAATCATCATCATGCTTGTAGTAACTATTCAAACTATTGTTTTAAAACTTAGAATAATAGTTCTTTAGCAGCCAGATCTATTTTTTCTCTTTATAACTTATAAATGGAAGTACATTATACATTTCTAAATCTGTTTAATGAATGGTTGAAATGAAATATGGGCGATTGAATAAATGGAAAGTGAGTATGCCAGCATTTGTAGAGATAACACAGGATGGAACATAGAGATTGCTTTTTCTTGACTGTTGGGAGTTTAGGTTTAAGGGAGGAGGATAGGATAGTAGTCTCATGGGTTTCATATTACTTCTTCCCATGTCACATTCTTAATCGACTAAATCCTATGGAATCTTAACATGGGTGTGGGATTATGACCACATAAGTCAGAGCACATATTGATATATTCTCTAATTTATTACCTAAATATTGTACTAGATGTTGCATCAGGAACTTTCTCTTAAAGGAGAAAATAATGAAGGAAAAGATAACTTTATTCTGAGACATAATTAATTGTCAAAACCCTAATAGTGAGCTTTATGTATTTTTCAGTTTTTCTAAAGGTGTTTGTTAATTTATGTAATTAAATCATGATATATTTTATATCTGTTGAATTACTTCTATTATCATCTGACAATTAAATATCTCTTGAAATTTAAAATAAATTCCTAATATGCTTCTAACTGAGTCTCAAAAGGGACATCAAGAGTCTTTGAACATTATTTTCTTGCTAGAAAGTAAAGTTGATTTACATCTAAGTTAAACAGAGGGGACGAAGACATAAGACATAAGAATAAAGATAATATTATGATCAATAAACTCATTGATCTTTTCTTGTGTATTGGAAAGAAAGGTATTGCTGTTCAAGGACAGTGGAATGTACTGAATAGTGAGCAAGTAAAAAGAAGTGGATCAAGCATAATTATTGATGAACCATAAGACTTAATTGCATCGCTAGATGAAATGTTTGCCAAAAGATCAGCAGTTCAAACCCCACAGCCAGTCAATTTAAGACAGATTAGATGTTATGCTCCTTTTCAGAACCTCTAGAGAGCTGCTCTACTTCACCCGATTGTGGTTCTGTATCTGGAATCAACGAAGATTGCATAAAGCAGTCAATAATGAATTTTATAAAGAATAAGAAAAATAAAGTAGGAAAATTTCAGCATCAATGTTAATTTCAAAAATCATAATTTTCCTTGTTAGATACTATCAAGCCTGTCCCAACTCATAGCAACCCTATACACAACAGAGAGAAATATCACGGGGGAGCGGGTTCCAGAAAGATGGTGACTGAGTAACACACACCAGAGAGACTCTGCAGAAATCAATGCAGCAAAGTCACTGAGAGGGAAATGCCATACTACCGGTGCAGGAAGAAGATCATTAAGATAAGTAGGCACAGATTCACTAGGTTTTGAGGAGCTGTGGGATTTTGGCTTTCCACTGTGGAGGCTGGGTAAGGATAAACCTTAGCCCTGCCACAGTCTCGCCGAGAGCCCGGCAACTTTGGATGACCCAAGGGTTTTATCTCAACATAGCCACAGCTTGCCATGGGATATGGTTTAAACCCCTCCAGCTTAACACACAATCAGGACTCAGCTATTACTGTTACTTTTCCCTCTCTCTCTTCTCTCTTTCCCCCCACTGTCTCAGCAGACTAAGTTTTTATTTCTCCTCTTTTCTCTCACACACCACTGCTGGAATCCAGGCCACTCCCCTTTCCCTAGGACAAATTATTCCTGCCCTCCAGATGGCTTGAAAAGCTCTGCCCTCTGAAGAGTAACACGCAGTTTGGGAAATCCAGAACATCTTATGCTGCATGGAAACTCATGCCTACCCTTCAAGGCCCTCTAAGTAGCTAGGGGAAGTCCTGCCCAACCTTTGGGGTACTCCAATTGGCTGCGGGAACCTCTGCCAACCACCATGGCACTCTATATGGCTGGGGGAGCCCATGTCCATCCTCCATGGTCCCATGTAACTGAGGGAACATTTGCCCACCTGTTGTAGTGCCTCACATGGTCTAAGGAAGTTCCACCAACACTCTCCAGTGTTCCACACTACTGTAGGAAACTCTGCCCAACTTATGTGGTGATCTAGCTGACTGGTGCAATTCCACCACCATCTGTGGTGCTTTACAACAATGTGTGCATACCCAGCAGCCCTACGCAGCACTCCAGTTGCAGCAGGCACCCCTCAATGCCCTCAAAGGGGCCCCAAGCTACTGTGGACCACAACACCATGACTTCCTGTGAGATCATTCAGAGCAGCGACATCCTTGCAGGTCCACAGCCACCCAACAAGGATCCCCTGAGAGAACCATCCAACTTACTCTCAAAATAACAGAATTCTGGTTGGCTAGGGAACGAATGAAATCACAGGAGGATAAAGTGGTAGCCCAACCCTGCAGTGCAATTAACTGCAGGCAGTTCAAAGAAATATTCCTATGAGTCTCCCAAGGAGAGAGCCAAGTGCTCTATGACTCTCTGGAGAATAGCACTGGTCTTCTCTAAAACAATACAATGCAAACAGCCCCAACACCCTCAATGAAACAAAACAAAACAAAACAAAAAAGCCAAAAAACAGGAGAAACAAAATGCAATGTCAGAAGAAGACGTGCATAGAAGAAGCAGATATTGACCTGTCACAGAAAGAAATCTTTAGAATGCTGCTTGGAGTCATAAAGGATATGAGGGAAACTATACAGAAAAAAGGATGAAATGATACAGGAGATAAAGGCCACACACCAAAGGGAAATACATGACCTAAGGGAAGAAATAACAGAATCCAGTAGCAAATTAACATACAAATCACTGACAAACTTGAGGAGGCAGAGAATTGTATGAATAACCTAGAGGATAATAAGGCAGACTTCAACAACTGGGACAGGACAGTCAAATAAGATCATCAAATAAGCTGAGGAAACCCTGATATCCATGTCTGATGCCATGAAGAGGAACAGCATTAGAATAATTGGTCTGTCTGAACAAGACACAATGAATAAGTCAATGGCAAAAATAGTAAGGGAATTCTTATAGGAAAACTTCCCCAGCTTAATGAATGAAAACCAAGCAACCATTCAGGAGGCTGAAAGAACACCAGCTAGATTGAATCGCAAGAAGTCACCAAGGCATATATGAGTTAAACTATCCAACTTGGAGGAAAAGAAAAAATCATGAAAGTTGGTAGGGAAAAACAAGTAGTAACCTATAAAGGTATCAGGATCCAAATAAGAATATGCTGAGACCTATCAGCAGACACTATGAAGAAAATGAGAGAGTGGAGCAACATATGCCAAAATTGAAGGAAAATAATGCAAATTGAAGAATACTCTATACAGCCAAATTATCTATCAAGATAGATGGAGAAATGAGTCTTCCCAGACAAGGAAAAACTCAAAGAATACATTTTTAAAAACTCAGCCCTACAAAAGATCCTTCCTAACCCAGTGTGGGCAGAACAGCACTCACTGAGCACAAATAATAGACTACCACATAGAACAACCCCACCCAGAGGGCAAAAAAAGAGGGGGGAAAAGTTACCTTTGGATCAAGTGTGTAGAGAAGGCATGAATTAAACACACACACACACACACGCAAGCACACTAGCACACGTAGCACACTGAATAGAAATGAAGGTCAGAAAACACTAACAAAAGGTGCAATATAACATGACAGTCCACAGATGGATATCAATGGATTGAACTTAAGTATTAAAAGGCAAAGGGTAGCAGACTAACTTAGAAAACACAACCTGTCAACCTGCCTACAGGAGCCGCATCTCAAGTTTACAGACAAAAATAGACTGGGTAGGATATAAAGGCTGGAGAAAACTATTCCAAGCAAATGGAAATAAAAAAAAAAAGCAGGAGTTTCAATCCTATACTCAGAAGAAATTGATCTCAATGTGTAAACCATAACAGGAGATAAACAGGTGCATTATATAATGCTCAAGGGAAAAGTAGACCAAGAACAAGTGAGCATAATAAATATATACACACCCCATGAGAGACCCGTGAAATTCATCATTCAAACACTCCAAAAGATGAAAAAAAAGTACAGGCTCAACAATTATAGTAGTTGACTTTACTATACCACTCTTTGAGAAAGATATCTCATAGGAGAGAAGCTCAAAAAGGGTGCTATCAATATAAACTTTATGATTAGACGACTTTACCTAATAGTTGTTTTCAGAGCTCTCCACAGAAATGCAATTAATTCACATTCTTTTCAAATTCATTGTGCACATACTCAGAAATAGACCAGATGCTGTCAAATCCTTGTAGATTCAAACACACAGAGATTATACAGACTTCTTGTTCCAACCACTATTCCATAAGGCTGGAAATTAGCAAAAGGAGGAAATTAAGGCTGGAAATTAAGAAAATGAGGGCAAACATTTGGAAGATGAATAACTCTATTGCAAAAGTAGTGGGTTACTGGCCCAGGTCAGATATTAAATTCAGATATTTCTAGAATACGATGTACCCAAACCTTTGGGACACAGCAAAGGAAGTTATCAGAAGAAGACAGATAACAATACATACACACATGAAAAAAGAAGAGAGACTTATGATTGACTTGCTGACTCAAAACTTACAGAAATTAGAGCAGAGTCAACAGGACAATCCTAACAATTAAAAAAGAAAATAAATAATAAAAACAAGGCCTGAGATTCATGTGATAGAAAACAAGAAAACTATGGAAAAAATTAATGTAGCTAAAATTTGTTTCTTTGTAAAGAGTAACAGAATCGACATACCTCTGGTAAACCTAACCAGAGAGAGGAAGGAATACATTTCAATAGCAAGAATGAGGGATGAAACAGGGAACATTACAACGGACCCTAATGAAATCAAAATGATAATAACTAAATATGAACATCTGTAATACTCTGCTGGCTTACAATAAGAGAAACACTAATTGCCCACTGAGGAGGTGGGAAAAGGATCTGAACAGAAGTTTGACAAAGGGCAGAATTTCAAATGGCCAATACACCTTGGAGAAAATTTCCTGATCATTCGCCATAGAGAAATGCAAATTAAAACAACTATGAGATACCACCTAACAGCCTCAAAGATAACACAATTCAAAAATCAGAAAGTAACAAGTGTTGGAGGGGCTGTGGGGAAATAAGAACTCTAGTACCCTGCTGGTGGACCTGTAGGTATGTTCAGCCATTATTTAATTTGTTTTGGTGATATCCCAAACAAATAGAAACCGAGCTTCCATACCAGCCAGCAATCCCCCTACTGGGCATATACCCAGAAGAGGCAAGATACAAAACACAGCCAGACATCTGTACTCCAATGTTCATCGCAGTACAGTTAAAAATCACAAGGAGCTGGGAACAACTCAAATTTCTATCAACAGATGAATGGATTACAAACCTGAGGGACATACATACAATGGAGTACTATACATCCCTAAAAAGCAGGGTTGAGTGCATGCCACTCACTGCTTCATAGGAAGAACTGGAGGAAATTAGACTAATCACATTAAGGCAAACTAAAAAGGACAAGTACAACATGAGGCCTCGGAGGTAAGCTTTAAATGCACAGGGTCTTAGAGCTACTATATACATACATTCCTGGGGTGAGGTCGAGGTACTATGGCAGGGACCAGACCCAATCCAAGGACACATATGGCAGCCAACTAAAAAGGAAGGGAAAAAAAGACATGGTTAGTGAGGGACTATGGCACTAAACTACCCAAGAGGTTATTGTTTATACCTGCCAAGATGTGAATGCAACATACCTTCATGAAGCAGGGAACCAATAGGGAGGTGTGCAGGGCTGGCCCCAATTCCAGCTACGTGGACACACACACACACACACACACACACCCGCTTCCACTCCCAGAAGAACAGAAGAATGCACTACAGAGGATAGCACTGAAGGTACAGCTCAGAGAGAGGGACATGTCTGATCAGAGAGCACACAGGAGCAAACGAAGAGGGAAGGAGAGAGAGTGGAACACAGCCTGGTCCACCAAGCCCTGAGGATGGTATTCCTGCTCAGACCACACACTGCAGAGAGTAGAGCATAGGGCCAGCCCCACCATGATACAATGTGTCCCTCAATGACCTATAGTGCTACAAGGGACAACACTGGAGGCACAGTGCAGGAATTGTGCCAAAACTGACCCCACTACACTAGGGTGAAATGCCAAGGGAATACAACAGAGCAGCAAGGGGAGCAAAGCAATAAAGTCCCCAGGAAATACCAAAAATAGAGTTTTGGACCAGGGGTGTGGCACCCCATCAGACTCCACCGGAAACATGCCTAAAGGTCAACAAACAGATCTGGAACTATTTATTGGTCTTTATTTTTTGTCATTAGTTTGTTGTTGTTGTTTGGTTTTTTGAGTTTCTTTTGTTGTTTTGCTTGGCCCTGCTTTGTTTTGGTGCTTATTATTGTCTCTGCATGTCTATCTAGATACGATAGGTGGGATAAACAATTCGGAGGAGAAAACAATGGAACTGATGGTTCTGTGATGGGGGACATGGGAGAGGGGAGGTGGGGAAAGGAAGTGGTTGCTAACAAATCCAGGAACAAGAAAACAACAAATGAACTAAAATCGATGGTGAGTGGGTGTATGAGGCCTGGTAGGGCTTGATCAAGTGCAATGTAACCAAGAGGAATTACTGAACCTGAACGAAGGTTGAACATGATAGTGGGACAAGAGGAAAGTAAAAGGAAATAGAGGAAAGAACTAGGAGGCAAATGGGCATTTAGAGAGGTCTAACTACAGGCATGCACATATAATTATATATAATGATAGGGAAATAGATCTATGTACATATATTTACACATTAAGTAACAAGGTAGCAGAGAGACATGTGGCCTCAAGTACTCAAGTACTCCTTCAACGCAAGAGCATTTTTTCTACTAACATGGCATTCCATATGCTTACCTCCCGACAGGATTGCTGAAGACAATATGGGTCAGAGCAAATGTGGTGAAGAAAGCTGATGTTGCCTGGCTATCAAAAGATGTCTGGTGTCTTTTTTCTTTCTTTCTTTTTAAACATTTTATTAGGGGCCCATAAAACTCTTATCACAATCCATACATATACATACATCAATTATATAAAGCATATCTATACATTCTTTGCCCTAATCATTTTCAAAGTATTTGCTCTCCACTTAAGCCCTATTCATCAGGTCCTCTTTTTTTCCCCTTCTTCCCCGCTCCCCCTCCCTCATGGGCCCTTGATAACTTATAGATTATTATTTTGTCATATCTGGTGTCTTAAAGGCTTGAAGATAAACAAGCAGCCATCTAGTTGAGAAGCAACAAAATCCACATGGATGAAGCACAACAGATTGTGTGATCATGAGGTGTTGATGTGATCAGGTATCAGGCATCAAAAATCCAGAACAAAAAAAATTATATCAATGTGAATGAGGGAGAGTGCAGAGTGGAGATATAAAGTCCATCTGCAGACAATTGGACAACCCCTTACAGAGGGTCACAAGGAAGAGATGAGTCAGTCAGATTGCAGTATAGCACTGATGAAACATACAACTTTCCTCTAGTTCTTTAAAGTTTCCTACCCACCCCCACTATGATTCCAATTCTACCTTACCAATCTGGGTAGACTGCAGCATGTACACAGATATAGATAAGAACTGGGAACACTGGAATCCAGCACAGATAAACCCATCAGGACCAATGATGAGGGTAGCAACACCAGGAGGGGAAGAGAAAGGTGGGAGGAGAAAAGGGGAATCGATCACAATGATCTACATATAACCCCCCCCCCAGGAGGATGGACAACAGAAAAGTGGGTGATGGGAGACATCGGTCAATGTAAGACAAGAAAAATAATAATACTTTATAAATTATCAAAGGTTCATGAAGGAGGGGTCAGGGAGGGAGGGGAAAAATAAGGAGCTGATTGCAAGGGCTCAAGTAGAAAGCAAATATACAAATGTGCTTGACATAATGCATTGTATGTATGGATTGTGATAAGAGTTTTATGAACCCCCAAAAAAATGATTTTAAAAAGAAAAAAATACCACCTAGCCCTGCCCCATCCTCTCAAGTGTTGTCATGTTTAAGTCAATCTTTGCAGCCACTGTGTGGATACTTCTTATCCAAGGGCCTTCCTATTTTTCAAGGCCCTCTTCTTACCAAGTCTGATGTCCTTCTCCAAGGACTGATCGTTCCTCATAGCCTGTCCAAAGTCTTGTCATTCTTGACTCTTAAAAAGCATTCTGGCTTTACTTTCTCCAAAACAGATTTGTTAGTCCTTTTGTTCTTCCAAGAGAGAACATTTGACAGAAAAAAAGAACATCTGTTTATTTGTTTGTTCTTCCATGGTGGATTCATTTGTTCCTATGGGAGTCTCAACCACACTACAGAAGACAATGTAGAGGGATGGGAACCTTCTAAAAATACACCATTTATGTACAACAAAATACATCATCAAACGAATTTAAATTGTACCCTCAGATTGGGAAACATATTTAGTAATGGCATATTAGTTGAAGGCTTAATTTTTAAAATCTATAGAGTATTACAGCACCTTAAAACACATATTCAAATAACCAAAGCAAAAATGGGTCCAAGGTACCTTCAGACAATTTACTAAGGATGACATTCAGGTGTCCAACAATCACAGGAAGAAACGTTCATGTTCATTAACCATAAGAGAAATGCATATTAAAATAACAATGAGATAGTACCTCAAACTGCACTGTTAGTAAAGATGATGATAATAATGCATTTTGGAGAAGAAGTGAAGTGATGGGACACTCACACATTGCTGAGAGGGTATAGACTTGCACAATTCCATGGAAATCAGTTTGTTGCTTCCTTGAACAAGTTTAAATACCGTTTGATAGTGAAGCCTGTCTATTTGGTGTGTGTCCCAAAGAAATGAAGAACACACATGAGGACACATGTGCACACTCATGTCTATAACAGCAGTGTCAATAATAGCAAAAAGATGGAAACAATGAAAACCCTTAATGTAGAGCAATAGGTAAACTCTGGTGCATTCATACAATGGAATAGTATACACACACGAAAAACAGTTGTGAGGTAAGTTCAGAGGTTGAAAATAAGGAAAGGTACAAGCGGGTACGCCCCCAAAACCAGAATATGATTTTCAAATCTATGTATTTAAGTGCTCTCTTCAGCAGCACATATACTTAAATTGGAATGATACAGAGAAGATTAGCTATGCAATTAATTTTTTTTACAAAAACCTTAGCTATTTTGTGACGTGCATAACTTTTGGTGATGCAATTAAAAGCCATGTGTAATGGTAACCATACACATGAGTTGAGTGATCTAGAATCTCAAAACTTAGTTTAACCTAGAAACATATGGCTGCACTTACTGCTTTAGTGAAGTCCCTGAGCGAATCATGTTCTCTCTCGTGTACTTTCCTGTCCACTTACAAGACACCAAGCAATGGACTGCACTCGTTACCGAGGAACATTGAGCCCGTGTGTATGCCAGAGTGCATGTGTGCTTATATTTTCTCAGTTCATTTCAAATTAATGTGGTGTGGAGTGGTCAAAAGAGATTCCCCTCTCTTTGTGATAGTCTCCCTCCTGTTCAATGAGTTTTGCTAAATGATCCATGTCAGAGACATCCTTCATTCCTGGCTCACACAAATTGAGTTCTGAATAGCATTGTTTTTAGTGTATGGAATTCAACAGATGGTACTGAACGACCAATTTTTTAAATACCTTCCTGAGGGTACTTCTCCAGCTGAGTCTCTCTGTCAACCTCATTTCATTTACTGTCACTGTGTGTTCATTCATTCTAACCCTATTAGGCTAGCAATATTCATGTCCTCCTAGGAAAAAAGGTAATTTTATGTATTAGTAAGTCTGAATCTTAAATATAAGTTTCATAATATATACTCCTCGGCTTATTTTATCTTAAAAAGTCCATTCTTGTTCAATGATTTTGTTTCAGTTTTAATTTATAGTGCTAACTATTTATCTTTTTACAATTCAATCCAATGAACAAAAAAGTATAGGTAATATATTTTTTTCTTAGCTATCAACTAGATCTTTGAAGGACAGGTTGAAACATTTTGTTCTAGAGGAAAATCTTTCTTCCTGTAGTACTCATGAGTCACTGAAGCCTTTATTGGTACTCTGCACAGCACCACACCTCCACAAGAAAAAGTAGATTGATATTAGAAATTGTATTGAAGAATGTCTACTTCAAATACACTCGAAGGACTTTTCAGTTGTTTTATTGCCATTCCAGAATACCTTCATGTCACTGAAATAACTTGGACTAAGCAAGGTGGACACTTCTATAAATTGTGGAAGGCTATTTTGAAAAAGGTGATGGGAAAATAAATAGGCTATATTCTGGTGTTTTATTCATGTTTAGAGGCAGAGCTTTCTAGCAGTCTGTTAGCATGAAGTACATGTAAATATCCAAACAGCAATTGAAGATGAACACTACCATATATCTGAAGGCCCATAATTCTGCATTTACAATTTAAGCTGAAGGTCAGTAAGGCCACTGCTATTTTAAAAATACAGTATAACTTTATTTCCTTTAGTATGGTACTAAAATGTTTTTTGCTAACTTTTTCTATATATTTTATAAAGAGAATATCATTAAGTTATACTGTATTTTAAAAATAGCAGTAAGGGTAGAGGTTATTTCAAACAAGAAATGTTTCTTTGAACACATGTGGAATATATTTGCATTACATTTACATGAAGATGAATCATAAGAAGGAGTTGGGTATTGTCAAATTGGCCACCCATTGGCATTCCTGAGTTCTGGCTTGCTTTCCCTTTCTTCCATTTGTTTTTTGCTCTGACAAGAATATCGTTGCAGTAGATTTTGTCTGTTTATGTGTACATATTTCTTACAATACAACCTGCCTTCATGAGATGGATTTCTATAATCAGCACAGATACAGACTCATACACAGAGGGACAATCATATGTGCCATATTTTATGGTGCATGCACTAGGTATCATTCTTTAATAAAACTAAACAATTTTTATAGCTCATTACTACAGCTAGGTTTCACTCTAATAGAGGCGGAGTAAAGTGGACATGAAAGGGACCTCAGGCTATGGATCTTAGATAAAGCTTTGATGCCCCGAATCTTTTTCATTTAGCAAGCGAAAGAGGCACTTTATGTTGTGATTTAGTACCTGTTGAATCTCCGCACAGAAGCTTTGCTTCAACAAATTCCTTTGCTTACAAATAATAATGACTGTGTTTGTCAGGGATACCTGCTGAACATTTTCTACTTCAGGTTTTGCAGAGGAAAATAACATACCAGTTTGGGTCCAATTGTGAATCAGGAGATGATAATTATTGATATCCTACTCCATCTGTCCCTATATCAACCTGATAATCTTTCCTTGGCTTCTTCTCATGCTAATACACTTCTCATGCTAATACACTAGGTTAAGGGAAATTTTCAGTGAAAGGGTGAAACTAATGCCAGAATAGGAATAGAGAAGACAGGACACAATTGGCCATTTAAAGGTTTAGCACAGGAACCTGAAGCTATACAATTTTTTAATATTAGAAATTTATTTCAATTAATAATAGTAGCAAGTACATCAGTAAAGTTTTTTTACTTTGTAGCCAACTTTCAACTGCTTTGCATATAGCAACATACTCATGACTACTCTATGATTAGGATATAAAGTTAATTTTCATTTAACCAGTGAGGTGAACAGCCAACTACTTAAATAATCATGCAAAGACTTGGTATGAGAATTTGGATTTGAACTGAGGCAAACTAGCTACCATAACCATTGTACCTCTTACTTCCTATACAAAAAAGTCTGGCATTTTTCAATATAATTCATTGGTATGGAAAATACAATCATAAAAATAATGGGGAGTCTAAATATAAAAAATATTGATGGAGAAAAAAGAGAAAGAAAACATAATTATACTGGAGCATTACCTATCATAAAACAAACACTTAAATATCTGCTGAATCAATAGTGCATAAGACAAAGCATTCAGACAGCATCTTGAAATGTGATCAAGGCTTTCTTTCTTATCTACAACAGTGATGCTCTCACTTAAATGAGAAACAACCCAGTGCCGTAAATCCTCAGGGAATCACGGGCTTCTGTATTTTTCCTTTATATGTGTGTAATATAACATATACAAAGAAAAATATACTATAAACTGTTGCACAACCCAATGCATCTGAAAAGGAACAATTCCTATACTCTAGTAAACTCCCAGTGTTTCTGTGGATTTTTCTTTTTTTTCCCATTTTCCACTCACCCTACATTCTTTTTTTTTTCATCCTACATTCCTATGTCCCTTTGCCTTCCTATTTCCTTTTCTATGTTCCTCTTGCTTTGTCATAGTTTCAATGCCTTTTCTTTTTTTAATAAAAATTGTATGAATATATTTACACAATTCAACATATCTATACACATACCATTCTCAATTCTGTTGTTCAGTACCCTTGAGAGGAGTTATATAATCATCATTGCTATCAGCTCCACCTCCCTTCCCCCCTCAACCTTTCTTCCTTTACCTTCAGGGAACCATTACTCCTGTTACTGTTTCTGATGGGTTATCTACCTTAACTTTCATGTGCTGAACAATCTTACGTATACAAATGAGTATATGTGAATGTTACATGATTAATGAGGTGAAAAAATAATTACCTTAATATTAAGGGGAGGAAATATGAAGTAACTAGAGGATAGTTATGTGGTTTATCATTACCATACTACACCCTGGATTTAGCATCCGTTCCATGTGATCTTCTAAGAAGGATTGTCCAATGACTTTGCAGATGAGTTTTTTGTCTCTATTGCATCCATGCCCCTTCACATAGAGTTGGGTGCATGATTTTGAACTTCTGATACCTCTTCTCATTGACACCTCATGATCACACAGCCTGGTGCGCCTTTTCCAAGTGAACTTTGTTGCTTCCTTGCTAGATGGCCACTTGTTTAATTAAAAGCCTTTAGGATCCCAGACACTATGTCCTTTGATAGCCAGGCACCATCAACTTTCTTCACCACATTTGCTTATGCTCTCATTTTGTCTTTAGTGATGATGTCAAAAGATATACAATTTCCCATTTTTAGAATGAACTATTCTTATACTGAGGTAAGATGTAGGTAGAAGTCCAAAGACCATCTTCTTCCTTGTTTCATATATATAAATGGGGGTACCCTCCAAAAAGAAACAGATAAAAGCTTCTCTGGGCAGAGATTACCTAGTATGCCAGCAACTCACTCTGTCTTAATGAACTCAGTGGCGTTGCCTGGGAAGGTTCACTCTGGTCACAGTGAAAATTTTTGTAAAAGCAGTTTCATTTGAACCTCCTTTTTGTGATGGCTGATTTAAGAGAATGGTGTGTGGCTGTGAAATTGTTTCCTGCTTAGCAAAAATGCCACAGAAATTGTTGTGTTGTTGAGCACAGCTTACAAGGACAGCGCTATGGAAAAAACACAAGTGTATGAGTGGTTTTCTCATTTCCAAAAATGGTGAAATATCTATTGATGACACACTTTGGTCTGGATGTCCACAAACTTCCGGAACAGATGAAAGTGTTGACAAACCTGTGCATGTGTGCTCAAAGACCAGAGAGGGACCACTGAAGAGATGGGGAAGTTTTCTGGACTACCTTGGAGCTCAGTGAATTTTAACGGAAGATTTGGGAATGAGAGGAGTTGCTGTGAATTTAGTGCCTCAGGTTCTGACAGACCAGGATGAAGAGCATCAAGTGAAAGCATGACGTGTTTTGAAAGAACAGCTCCGAAACCAGTCAGGCTTTTTCCTGAGGTCATCACTGGTGACAAGACATGGTGCTATTCTTAAAACCCCCAAAGCAAACAAACATCTTTCAAGCCAGTGGAAGATGTCATCGTCACCTCACTCTGCAAATGCTAGTCAAGTGAATCAAAGATCAGGGTGATGCTCATTTGTTTTTGATGTGAGGGGAAGTTCATTTGCAGTTTGACCCACCAGGTCAGACTGTTGATGAGGCTTTCTATTTAGAGGTTCTGAAAGTATTGCAAAACAATATGTGACCCCAAAAGGCCTGATTCATGGCAGATGGGGTCTGTTCTGCCTTCATGACAATGCATCTGCTTATGCAGCCTTCTCAGTGTGCCAGTTTGGGGCCAGAAACAGCACGCCTCTCTTGCTCCACTCCCCTGACTCACCTGACCTTGCTTTGTGCAACTTCTCTTTGTCTCTGAGACTGAAGAGGGATATGAAAGGACAGTAATTTGATGAAATGTGGAAGAGGTGAAGAACAAAATGAGGGAGGTGCTGCAAGCCATCCAAGCAGATGAGTTTGAAAAATATTTCCAAGAATGGAATTGCAGATTTGAAAAATGTATTAAGTGTAATGGAGAGTACTTATTAGGCCATAGGGTTTTTAAAAAGAAGTTAAATACATAATTTTAAATAATAAATTCTGTTTTGGGGCGTACCTTGTGTCTGTGTATACACATATTTTTTTCCTATTACCTAAGTTATTTTTACTATCATTTCCATTTCAATAATTCCTCTCAGACAATTCACTTATCAAAAGCTTCATGAGAAGCTGCACACTCTTCGCCATCCAATTTAGATGAACACTGACTATTGTCTTGTACCCCTTATTGTTGGCTCCCTACGGTCCTCTAACCCCCACCCTCCCATGCCTACTGGAATCATTGGTCTATTTGCTGTCTCCGTAAGCGACCTATCCTGAATTTCATGTGTAGATAAACAGACAGACAGAAATACAAAGAAATAGTGCCAAGTCGAACAAGAATAATGACTTAGAAAAGATAAAACCCCTATGTTAAAAAAAAAGACAAGCTAAAATCATCAGTCTAGTCCCCATTTCTTTCAGGGTTATCTATCCAGGGTCCTACTTTCCTTTGGTGTGGAAAAACATTTACTTTCCCTCCCATTAAAATAATGGTACAATGAAATATTTATTTTTATGAGGTTGAGTAACTCCTCAGGACAGTGTCCTCCAACTTTGTCCAAGTCATGAGATATTTAGCTGGCTTGCTAATACTTTTTAAGGATGCAAAATATTCTATTTTGTGTACCAGATTTTATTTATCCATTGCTCCAGAGACAGGTTTTTTTGTAGTTTTCATAATTTGCTATTATAGAAATTGCTTCAATAAACATAGATGTGCATATATCTATTCAGTTTTTACTCTATATTTCTTTAGGGTATAAACTAAATGGAGGGATTGTGGGATCATAATACATGTATAAGCATATATTTCAAAAAATGCCACACTGTTTTTCATAATGGCAGTACAATTCTGCAATCCCACCAGAAATGCATGAACTTTCCAATATCTCCATAGCTTCTCCAACATTTATTATTTTCTTTTTCTTTTTGAATTTTGATGAGTATCAATGTGAGATATTTAATTTTTATCATTTCTCTTATGACTAATTAATATGAACATTTCTTGATTTGATTGTTGGCCACTTCTATGTAATCTTTCGTAAATTATCTATGCATGTCTTGCACCCAAATAAATCTTACTGGTTTATTTGTGTTTTCCTTGAGGGGTTGTAGTTTTGGGCAGATTTCTGTAATTAGCCCTTTATATACTCTATTACAGACTTTGTTGACCACTTACCCTATACTGAATATGCAAAAGTACAGGGAAAGAGAGAGTAAAATAGCTAAAGCGATATGCAGTGAGGCAATGAAAAAGGGTTTTGGGGTCGGAGGCACAATGGAGGGGTGGGGGAGTGGGATGGGGTAAAAGGAAGATGATGTTCAGGAGTCCAGGATAGACTCCACCCCTTCACTCAAGTTGACAGGTGATTATATAAGTGCCACAGACCACCTTTTGTCAACTTTCCAGTTTTACACAAGTATTTAGCCATATGTAGTTTTTAATCATAACAATAAAATCATCTTTACCCAATAGAATAAAACTAAAATGCCTACAGTTCAATATGTGCCAGCTTCTTTTAGACATAATATTCTATAAGTGAACAACACAACAATATTCTATGCCTAACAACTGCAGTTGATATGAACACCTACACCATAATCCTATGAATATATTACCCACCTATGGAAGTTTGTAAGACATTCACTTCATGCCTTTATTCTCCCCATCTTGGGTACCCCATTTCTATACTGCCCACTTACCCAAACCCAGTGCTCTGAGGAGACAAGCACGTTCTTTGATGTGAAGAATCTCCATTCCAGTTTGAACCTTGTAAGTCTACATCCATAAACAAAGTAAAATCAGGACAGGCTATCCATAAAGTCAGCAGCAATATAAACTAGTTCATAGGCTCCAAAACACAAGTAAATATTTTTCTTACATTTTCTACTTTCAGCTAAAATCCATCCAAATGCCTTGGTAATTTATTGAAATAGTAACCATATTTTAAAAATGGATAACTACACAGACAGTGATTGCACCCAACTTTATTCCACTCACTCAGAGAACTCTTTTATTTAGGGACATCGAGGTACTTTTCCCACTGATGGCCAATTCAATAGTCTCTTATTTCAACACGTACCTCTAATTTTCTATAAAGCATTCTTCTTCCCACCTTACTTGCGCTTATTATCCTTAAGTTAATTGTAAATGTAATTTAGCTCTTTTATCACTCCTTTCATTCAACCAAAATCCATCTGAGGTCAGCAATGATGTCTTAGGGCCAAAATCCTCTTCTGATCCCAGCTTGAGTTTCTGGCAGCTTGCTGTTGGTGTGCTGATGCAACTGTCTTTAAGTTATCTTAAGCCAACATCTCCTTGCATGCGATATTAATTATATTGTTGAACAATTCCCATATTCAGTTGTGTCGCCTTTCTTTGGCATGAGCACCAAGGTGGCTGGCCAAGAAGCTCCCTTCCAAAATTCTTGTCATGGATGAATGAATTTTTCTAGTGGTTCATTAGCTTGATGAAACATGTCCATTGGTATTCCATCAATTCATGGAGCCTTATATTTATCTTATGCTTTCTTCCTTAAGTACCATTGATTGTTAATTATATGCTACCTCTTGAAATGGACGTGTGTTCACCAGCTCCTTTTGGTACAGTGATTCCTAATGCTTCGATCTTGTTAGGTGCCGCTGAGTCAATTCAATCCAATGGACCCTCTGTACCACAGAAGGAAATCCTGTGCGATCAGTCCTCTGCCATCTCCCCAATGTTTCTTATGTTTGAGCCCCTGGTTGTAGCCAATGTAACAACCTGTCTTGTTAAGAGCCTTCCTTTTTTTGCCTCTCTTCCAAGAATGATGTCCTTCTCCTAATACCAAGTCTTTGGATGTTTGCCTCTAAGGAGCACTGAGGCTTTCCTTCTTCTAAACCGTGTTTGTTCTTTGGGCAGTTCATGGCACCTTCAATATTCAATTATTCTTCAGTCTTGTTTTATGAACAACTTTGACGTGTGTAAGAGGTCATTGGAGATTTCATTGTTTGGGTCAATGCACCTTCATTCTCAATGTAATAGCCTTACTTTTAAGTATTCTAAGAGGTCTTCTTATGAAGCAGACCCCGCTGTTTCATAAGTTGCATCTTTTGCTATCCTTAATATTGCTTCAATGAGCATTGTTTGTGGATCCAAACAAGCCCAAATCCTTGACAACTTCAATTTTTTTTCTATTTATCATGATGTTCTTTATTGTTCCATTTGTGAGGATTTTGGTTTTCACCTGTCATTAGTGTTCAATTCACCAAATCTCTTCTTGATACGTTCTTAAAATTTGAGTGCCATATGCTCAAGGTTGTATTGAAGCTCTTTTTGGACTTGTTTTAATTTTCTTCCACTTAACCCTGAACTTACAAATGAAAAATTGGTGGTCTGTCCTATAGTTGACTACTGCTCTTCTTTTAGCTGCTGATTTTGAGTTTTTCCCTTATCTCTTATGACAGATGTAGTCTTTTGATTTCTATGTATTCCATCTAGAGAAGTATTCATGTATAGTCAATTTTACTGTGTTTTAAAAAAAAAAATTGAAGTGAAGCAATAGTCCCAAGTTCTATCATGCGATTCCCAGCTTCGTTTCTATAACCAAGACATGCTTTCCAGCTGCTCTTCCTTATTCTTTGTTTCCAACTTCTACATCCTAATTGACAATAATTACCAATTCATCTTGAGCGCTTGCTTGATCAATTTAAGACTGAAGATGTTGGTAAAACTCTTCAATTTCTGCATCACTCACTTTAGTGGTTGGTGCATAAAGTTGAATGATAGCTGTGTTGACTGAATTTCTTTATTACAGACAAATATTATCCTATAAGAGCATTGTACTGCAAGATAGATCTTGAGATGTCCTTTTTGACAATGAATGTGATGACATTCTATGATTACCTATTCAAAATGACCACTACTTGTTCACTTCAACTCACTGATGCAAAGGTATTTATCTTTATGCATTCTGTTTCATTTTTGATGACTTCCACTTTTCCTATATTCATACTTCGTACCTTATGAGTCCTAATTACTAACAGATGTTTGTATCTGTACTCCTTTTGAACTGTGCCCTGACAGCAAATGAGAGTCCTGAAGGACTGATGCCCCAGAGACTTCACTCCATCTATAGCATTATAACTGACTGCACTCTGGGAAGGCATCCGATCCACAGGCATATTTTGAGTGTCTTCTGGCCCGAGGAGCTCATCTCCTGCCACCATCCTTGACATGCTCAGCTGCTAATCATAATGTTTTCAGTGTCAAATTCCTCTTAATTGGTCAGCCTATTCCTTCTTTGTAATTCTATTCCTGGAAACTCTGCTGAAACCTGTTTATTTTGAGTGACCCTGCTAGGATTTGAATATAGGTGACATCGATTTCAGTACCCAAGCGATACACAAGTCACCTCAGTGTGGCAAACTTACAGAGAAGCAATTTTGTCTGTGAGTTCTGTGTGGCCATTTCGATGGATTCTTCAACCTAATATAGAAGTAGAGTGCCGTTGATGTCAGAAAATTAAGGTAATGTGGAGGTTGGAGGTATGTGTTACTTCTGTTTGGCAATAAGGAAGCCGGAAGAGTTAAGATAGGACCCCCTCCTGCATAGCTACCCATTTAGCATTTAGTAAAATACTGTCTTTACAATATTAGACTCTGTTGACCTAAAGGCCTTCATTTTGAGAAAGAAAACTCCTCTTTCAGGGAACACTGAGTCTCCTTAAAACAGTAGCCGCCAGTTGATCATTTCAAGCTCATTATATGAAGTTCTAGCAGCTATTATAATTGGGTTTGGATTGTATTCTGTTGTACAATTGTAGAAAGAAAGAATACATTTGGCCAGCACCAACTGCTTGGTTGAAATACATGGGAGGTGCACAGTCCTCTGCTTCCCCTGATGATGCACAAGCACGTTATCCAGGACCTAGGATAAGTATTGTGACCATGTACTCAGACTCCTCACATACAGTCTAGACCAAAAGTTCTGGTCCTGAGGGAAGAGAACTCAAAGCAGGTAATAAAAGATCATCATTGCTATCAATTGTCATCTTGAGACAAGCTGTCTTGAATGCTACTGCAGATGAAGTGAAGCAGGTGATGTTGTGAGTGCAATTTGAAGCAATGCTGCTATGAGTTGAACTTTAATCCACAGCAAAAGGTATGGGTTTATTCATCCAGCAAGGTACTCAATTATCTCAGCTGTTTGGTTGTTTTTTCTCTTAAATTTGTTAATACTGTTGATATTTCCTATTCATTTGTTTTCCTTTGTTGTACTTGTTTACTCTAACAAAATGAGATTGTTTCAGCTGTTTGAAATGGTTTTTGAGTGAGAGGAGCATTCTGAAGAGCAGTTGTCTTGCAAGGATAAGATCGATCGTCTGTCCTCAAGCAGGAAACCATCAGCATTAGATTCTGTTTTTGCCTCTCTTCTTGGATTTATATATTAAGAAAGTAAGCTAAGTAACCAATTAGCCAAAACATGCAGTAAATCAAATTATATAAACAAACTGCTAGAGAAAACAAACAAGTTCAGACAACTGTAAAAGCACAAAATTTTTCTTAACGAATGGAATTAATTTCAATAATTTCTACTGCATAATTTCTCTTCCTTTACTATAAGATATTTTAAAAAATTACAGAGATGTTTTTCTTAAAAATTATGCATTTTGATTTAAATTTTAAAAGGACCCATCTTAGTTATATTTTGATAGACTATTGCTCTATTGATGCAGTTTTTTCCCATTAGCTACCATGGTAACAAAAAATCAGATATGAAGTAAGACCTTAGGCAGTCAAATTATTCAAAATTGTACAAGAGCAAACTTCCTTGCTCTCTTTTGCTTAGGTTTCTTAGAAAATTTGAATAAACTCAGCACTTCTGGGAATTCCAAAATCCAGTTTTTTCCTGGATATTATAAAGTAAGGTGTTCTTATATGGGTGAGGACCATTTGATATCAAGATGCTTGATAATGTTGACACGAGTTAGAAGTTGTCACATTGTCAGGGTAAATCATTTTTAATAGAATTAAAAATAATAGAATTTTGTCTGATTTTTAAAAAAGTCTATGTGGGAATTTCCCCCCTCTCCTTGGAGACATGGGTATGCCATTACAGTATTTTAAAATTAGCTTAATTAAAAGACTTGAAAACTGAGCACTAGCTTTCCTCTCTGCAAGCAAAAGCAGACACTTGGAAACTGTCTCCTCACATCGCGGGTAGTGTACCCATTCCACTGCACATCAAACCCAAGACAAATCAACCATCATTGAGTTAATACTCTTTCATAGTGGGCTTCTAGAGGGATTCTGAGACGGTTAATCATTACGGCAGCAGGAACATCCTTCCTCCATGGAGTAGCTAGTGGTTTTGAACCATGCACCTTGTGCTTAACAGTGAGTATGGGTCACTTGATCTTGAGAGATATGCTGTTGCTGTCAGGGGCAGTTGAGTTGGTTCTGACTCATTATGACCTTAACAAGAGAATGAAGTCCTTCCCATTAACGTGCTACACTCACAATAATATAGAAGACATGAAACATACTAATAGTTATTGATCCATAATCTTTTATAAATACTTGTGGTACATTTTATTTTAAAAATGAGGGAGGGGAAAAATAGGACCTGATGCAAAGGGCTTAAGTGGAGAGCAAATGCTTTGAAAATGATTAGGGCAAAGAATGTACAGATGTGCTTTATACAATTGATGTATGTATATGTATGGATTGTGATAAGAGTTATATGAGCCCCTAATAAAATGTTTTTAAAAAATGACTTATGGAATCTTACAGTTTATCCAGAAGATAGAACCTTATGACTTTTCTTGATTAAGGAATTTAGATAAAGGCAATTATAGAATTATAAGTATTATCAGAAACCCATGAATTATTATATATTACGTAAGTAATATATTTAAAATTGTATAAGTTGCATGGTGCTATATAAATACCTGGCACTGTCATTACTGCACCTATTATCCTTACTGGAAATGAAAGGTGTCACTACTTGGATGTTCCACTGCTATCTGTAAATTTTGCAGTAGCTCATTCTTCAGATCTTAGCAGCATTCTCCTCCTTCCTTATTGGCTGTAAATCTACAAGCTTCCAGAAATTCTATCTAGACTCAAGATGTGTAGATGAGGATGGGGAAATAAGGGCTATCATGGCTGAGCCAAGATAAAGATTAGTTGCAAGCACAGAATACCAGAAAAATACTTTTTGGTGTTTCATTGACTATGCAAAGACTTTTGATTCTGTGGCTCATAACAAAAGATTGACAACTCAACAAACACTAGGAATATCCGAAGAGTTGTTTTTGTGCACATGTAGAATTTAAACATGAACCAAAAGGCATTAATTTGAATAGAATAAAGGAATATTGCACGGTTCAAAATCAGAGGTGGTATGTGTCAAATGTGGGTCCTTTCATTATAATAATGTAGTCTGTTTGCTGAATGCATAATCCAAGGAAAAACATGACATAATACAGATGACACAACAGCGCTTGCTGCAAACCAGGCTCTGAAGCACCTGACCCTTAGAAAAGGTCGTAGACTGCAGCCTTCAGTGTGGGTCAGAATACTACACAAAGGGAACCCAAAACCTCACATCTGGACCAACACATAACTTCTTGATAAGTGGAGGAAATAGGTAAGTAGTCAGGATTTCATTGAACATGTTCTTCAGAGAAGCATCAGTCAATGAATCAAATGATGAATTTAATACAGGTAAATTTTCTGTATGACACATCTTCAAAGTGTTGAAGAGCAAGCCTGTCACTTTGAGGACTAAGGCGTGCCTGTCCTAAACGAAGGTATTTTCTATCACGTCGAATGAACGTGAAAGTTGGACACTCTGTAAGCAATATTCTAAAATAACTGATATATTTGATTTATGAAGAGTGTTGAGAATATCACGGAGTGTCAGAAAACAAATCTGTCTCAGAAGTACAACCATAACACTCCTTAGAAGGAGGCATAGCACATGGAAGAAGCACACCAGCCTGTGCAATCATGAGGTGTCGAAGGGATCAAGTATAGGCATTATCAGAAAAAAAAATCTATGAATGAAGGGGAAAGTGCAGAGTGGACATCCAAAGCCCATTTGTCGGCCACTGGAGATCCCCTTGCAGAGGGGTCTAGGGGAGGAGATGAGTCAGTCAGGGTGCGATGTCGCACCAATGAAGAATAGAGCTTTCCTCCAGTTCCTAAATGCTTCCTCCCTCCCTCCCTCCCCCCCACTCCACCTATCATGATCCAAATTCTACCTTGCAAGTCTGGATAGAGCAGAGGATGTACACTGCTGCAGATAGGAGCTGGAAGCACAGGGAATCCAGGGCGGATGATACCTTCAGGACCAGGGGTGTGAGTGGTGATACTGGGAGGGTAGAGGGAGAGTGGGTTGGAAAGAGGGAACCGATTACAAGGATCTACATGTGACTTCCTCCCTGGGGGATGTACAACAGAAAGGGGGGTAAAAGGAGATGTTGGACAGGGTAAGATATAACAAAATCATAATTTATAAATTATCAAGGGCTCATGAGGGAGGGGGAAGTGGGGAGGGAGGGGAAAAAAAGAGGACCTGATTCAAAGGGCTTAAGTGGAGAGCAAATGCTTTGAAAATGGTGAGGACGAAGTATGTACAGATGTGCTTTACACAGTTGATGTATGTATGGATTGTGATAAGAGTTGTATGAGCCCCTAATAAAATGTTTTTTGTTTTTTTTTTAAAGAAGGAGGCATAGCAAGACTTTGCCTGAGTACTTTGAACAGGTTATCAGGAGAGACCAGGCCCTGGAGAAGAATATCATTCTTGGTCAAGGGAGGGTCAGCATAGAAGAGAAGCTCTGCCATGGGATTGGGTTAACTGGCTGCAGAAAGGGCTCCAACATAACCACTGTGAAGATGCTCATGATGGGAGGCGTTTTCTCCTGTTGTACATGCGTCCATTGAGAACTAACTCAAGACATTGAACCACAACTGATAGTACTTGGAGACCAAACTTTGAGTCTTATGCAAAAACAAAACAAACAAAAACTAAACCCTTTACAAATTTTGAGAATGTGATGAATCATATCAGAAATCAATAAAATGGATCGAATTAAACACATTTCAATTCATTTTATTATCTAGTAGGTAGGCTGATAAAATTTTTAGAGGTTAGATATTGTAAGTTGTAAACCATTATATCTTTTAATTGTCTTTATAGGATCTAGAATATAAAATGTGTATGAAATCATCATTTTTTTTCCAATCAAAACTCTGCTCTTGTCTACAGCTGATTGGTGAGGAAGAGTTTTGCCAAGTGGAGCAAGCTTCCAACGACCCCTCTCTGATCACAGACCACGATGTTGCTGTCTTTGCTATCATGAAAGAGGCCTTGGAAAGTGGATTATTGCATATGCAACTGGGTTAAAATTTAACACCATTATCATATAATCTTGCTTTTGACCCATTTTAAATTTTTTCTAGATTTTTATATTTCTGCTTTCTTTTCTTTAGAAATCATTTTATTGCGGGCTTCTACAACTCTTATCACAATCCATCCATCCATTGTGTCAAACACATTTTGTACATTTGTTGCCATCATCATTCTCAAAACATTTGCTTTCTATGTGAGCCCTTGGTATCAGCTCTCCATTTTTCCCTCCCTCGTCATCACCCTCAATCTCATGAACACTTGATAATTTATAAATTATAATTATTTTGTCATATCTTGCACTGTCTGACATCTCCCTTCACCCACGTTTCTGTTGTCTGTCCCCCAGGGAGGAGGTTGTATGTAGATCCTTGTAATTGGTTCACCCTCTGTACCCACCCTCCCTCCACCCTCCCGGCATCGCCACCCTCATCTGCTTTCTTTTCTATTGAAGCTTTTCTCTCTTTTACTTTGTTTTGTTTTTTTAATATTTTTCTGTATATGAAATTCAGAGTAGGTAAATCTATAGAGACAGCAATTGGATTAATGGCTTCTAGGAGGTATGGTGGGGAGGTTGGGGGCAAATGGGGAGCTACTAACAATAAATATAAGAAAGGCAATATTGAAACATTGTTGTGATGACTGAACAACTCTTTTTAATATGGTTGTTATTGAATTTTATGCCATGAAAACTTAAAAATAGTTTCAATATACTTCCTTATATATTTAAATTCGAAGGGAATTAAAATGTTATTTACATTTATTTAAATATGCTATTAATGCTATGCTTATGGAATTGAGGATATCATCTCACAACCTATGTATTTGCATTTCTACGATCAATCACTGCAGTTGTCTGATTTTTGCAGAAATGGCATTTCTCTAGATATACTTTTTTTAAGAATAGGAATATTTACGTAAATTTACAGTTTTGAATACACATATGCAATAGAAGTCTATGTTTTTAACATTAGAAATGTTTATGCCTAATTACTCAAAGTTAATTTTGATGACTCTGAATCAAAAATAATTATCCTGTTGGTGAAATAATTTCTAGAGTGTCAAATGTAAAAATTTTAAAGCTAAGTATATGTTAGAAGAAACATCAATGTTTACATCATTTGCTATTGATGCGGACTTTATTTATATTTATTCCTTGAGAGAGGGTTTCCTGACTTCTTATTTATTCTTTGGAGATTATTTCTTAGAATTCAGTAAGTCATGATAATTATCATATTTAAAATAATGACCCTAATAATATTTTTGAAACCATGATAAATCCAAGCATCAGTCAACTGTTTTTCTAAGTTGACAGTGTATGAGTGGATATCTCAGCAAACCTAAGAAACAATTTCCTGCACTTCAACTGAGCATATCAGGGAGGTACTTGTATATTCTCGGTACCCTGTTGCAAGTTAGTGATCTTATATATCAAATAACACATGAGTAGGTTGTCAAAGAAAGTTCAGTATCAAAGGTGAAATGTTAGTATTTTCAATATGATTTCTTGTATATTGCCCGTGACTTACCAGTCAATAAAATTCTACAAATGTAGAGACATAATAATAATTCCACACTTCCATGAAATTAGTTCCTGAAATATGTAGAAATATATTAAGAGTAGTGTTCACTTGAAATTTTCTAAAAATTCTGCCTCATGACTTCAGCGAGATATTTTTTTTCTAGGTCAAAAGTTATAATACTCTTATTATGAAATCCTAGGGCTTCTGGACCTGAGATGAGGGAAGTAGGTTTGGAAGGATCGAGTAAACACGACTCTTCATTAGGCACTGCACTTGAAACTTTCTTAAAAGGACCGGAAGGCAGGACAATTCACGTTACAAAGGGATCAAACCCAAACTAAACCAACTCACTGCCATCCATTTGCCTCCAATTCGTAGCAAATCTATCTGGGGTTCCTGACCCTGTTGATGTAGACAGGCACTGCTCGCCTCATATTTCTTCTGTGGAGTGACTGATGGGTTTGAACCGCTGGCCATATGGTCAGCAGCACCACCAGACACTATTTTTATCTTTATTAAATTCTGTCGTGTACAAAACTAGCCTTCACTTTCTAGCTCTTTTCTTTAATATAGCTCTAAAGAGTTAAAAATAATCTTGTTTCTTTGAAAGTTCCATTTGAGAAAAGGCCAAATACCATACTACTTAAAGGGATGAACATTTCTTGCTTGTTTTGTCAATCTTGCATAGTTACAGTATAGACACAAATTAAACTTATGCTGAAATTGAGCACCTTTAGACTTTGCTTGTCCACATCTTGTTTTCCTTGTAACCCCACCTAGTTTCAGTTTTTCACATTGATGGTAGTGAGGTGTTATTTTTTCCCCATACAGAAAGCACATTATAGCATATTTATAATATCCACACAAATACATATACCCAAATTCTTCCTTGAATTAACTTTAAATAACAGTGTGTGGAGAATGTACTAAATTGAAACAAATAAAAGAGTTAATACTGAAATATTGTTAAAAAAAAGCACTGGGCTAAAGATCAGAAGTTTTGATTTACAATATCTGTTCTATAACTTTCTAGTTTTATAAATTTGAAAAAATGTAAAGTCTTTCCTACTTAGATTATTGATGTTTATCTTGAGGATGTTAGTATGTCATTAATAATGATACTGGGAGGCTTGCACAGCACCAGAGTTGAGAGAGAATTTAACAAATCACTAAGTACACATTATTTGCATAAATATTTTCATTCATTTCTAGCAGTGAAAGTGCCAATCAAGTAGGTATAGTGTCTGTCTCTTCTCTAGATCTTGAATATACCCTGGATATTAAGCAAATGTTATGAGCCATTTGGATGCACTAAAATAAAAATTCACAGTCATGGGTTGATTCTGACTTAAACTGACACACCCTCCCCCTCCCCCCAAAATAGCCAGAATAAAACCGACCTTTTGGAATATTGAGGATATCAATATCTAAAGAATCAAAACACTTCCCCTTACTTCTTCAGAATGGCTGCTGAGTTTGAACTTCAGACCTCAGGATTAACAGGCTAAGGCATACCCCACTGTACCACCAGGGGTCCTCTTTAGATGTACAGTACTATGCAATATGTAGCCACATGTTTTTCAAATACCCCAGACTACTGCCTTTATTGGGAGTGAGATATTATGATAAAATCAACAGCCTTTCGAAATCTAATAGATATATAGTTAATTGATTATTAATTATTTCCAGTGACCTAATGATCATATATTATTAATAAATGTTGTATAATCACTACTACATAAAAAAACATGATCAAGCATTTGTAATGAATTTGTCTTTGCTTTATAGTACTAGATATCTTTTGATCATAATCATTATAAAATTAAAATATTTCTACTTAGAGTCTGGGATATCCATTGTGGGGAAAAAACACTCCAAATATGTATCTTCAAAGTATCAGTAATCAGCAAGGTAAGCACAACCTGACTGTGCTTACTTACTAATCTATAGTGAATAATTGCCAGTTTCTTCACCATGGCAAAGATTCTATCGGTGTGGGTCAAATCTCTCTGTGTCCCAACCCGCAGAACATCCCTCAGTGTCAGAGCCCCTTTTCAAAATTACACTCCTGGCAGTGATGGAAGGGGCCCTCTGAGCACAACCTTAAAGCACTTGGCTGCTAATTGAAAGGTCAGTGTTAAGAACCCACCAGCGACCCCAAGGGGGAACTATGTAACAGCCTGCTTCTGTAAAGATCTACTGTTATAATAATCTTTGGTGATATTCAACTCTGTCCTATAGGATTGATGTAGGTGGGAACTCCAATGGACAGCAAGAGGCTTTATGAGACAGGGCCACCCAGTAAGCAAGGTAAGCACGGATTTCTTTATCCTTATTATAGAACAGGGCAACAATTAGTAAAGATTAATAAGTAAGCACAATGAAGTCCATGCTAACCTTGCTACCAGGGAACCTGTCCCAGAAAAAGCAGGAGCCATCACAGGACTATTCTGCATCATACCTCTGGAGGCTGGTATAGAGCAACAGGGCACCTTGTCTGGGTTTCGTGGACTTGCCTACAGAGGGTGGCTTGGATAAGCACCATCTGAAACCTCACCCAGTCACAAGTCTGGCACCTGTGCTGCAATTCTGGATGGTCCCTGGGCATCTCTAGCTCAGTGTGGTGTATGCAGTTGATGTCTCCATTTTGGTGGTTACAGGATAGTCAGGTATCTTACATGGGGACTCAGCTCTCCAAGTTGGTTTATCTGGAGTTGGAGAATCCCGAAAGGAGGGCCATCACGTTTAAGAAATTTCTGGTGCAGCATCACTCCTGGCACATCCTGTTCACTGGAAGGAAGTCATTAAGGCTTATGTTCAAGGGAATGGGAATTACATACCAATATTTGAAGGGTATATTGTCAAAGAAGTTTCTCAATTTTAACACATTTTAAAATAAATGATATTACTATGATAATCAAGTCTTGATTATGTAGTGGCTTATGAAAATCTGCTAGCTCATGCCACCATGCCTTCTTATCTTAGGTGCAAGTTGAGAACCAATGAAAAGCATTTATGGCTCCTGCTTTTTTGAGCACTGCAGAAAATTCTACCAAAAAGTGCTTAACAATTCTTGCTGGTATTATTTATTTAATTTGCTTTAAACTAGGCATATTTTAATATGCATACAGACTGACCTCAATTATACCAATGAAACATTGGTGATAATTAAAGACTTAACTTTTATGGAGTTGCATGGTGGTAAGAAATTAAAAAAAGGAGAATTGCACTTTAGCATTGGGACATTAATATGCTTCATAAAATATAGATTGACTGAGATGTTGAAGGAAGCACGATTAAGTGCTGGACATGGGACGATAAGGAGTACATGGCCCATGCTGGTTGTCTCCTTGCCAGTATTATCCAGCACAGTCTTCTTATCTAAAGTATTTGCTAATATTGTATAATGAGTCTTTTTTAAGGTGGTAGAATTAAGTCAGTAATAGAGGAAATGGGATTAATATGCTCAATGATGCATATATATATACATTTTTATATTTTAGCATCATCATATAACACACAAGCACACACACACACACACACAGAGGTACCCCAGAAAAAGCTCTGGTGGGGAGAGTTTCATAGGGCACATTTTACCCACTAGGCAAGCATCAAGCAACTTGCTCTGCGTTAGTGCACCCAGGAAGGAAGGATATCTATAGTCACAGTGAATTTTTTCGTAAAAGCAATTTCACTTGAATCTCATTTTTTTTTGGTGAAGGCCGATTTAAGAGAACAGTGCGCATCTGTGACAATTTGTTTTTCCTGCTCAGGAAAAGTGTTGCAGAAACTGCTACGATGTTGAACACAACTTACAAGGAAAAAACTATGGAAAAACTCAAGTGTACGCGTGGTTTTCTCATTGCAAATAGAGTGAAATGTCAATTGATGACAAACCTCATTGTGGACACCTGTCACGGATGAAAATGTCTACCCGGAGTGCATTTGGGGTTTCCTTCACCAGGTCAGGGAGTTAATCAAGCTTTCTATTTAGAGGTTCAGAAAATATTGTGGAACAGTGTGTGACAAGAAGGGTCTGCTTCATAGCAGGCAGGGAACTCTTTTTGCCAGTACAACATGAACCTACTCACACTCCCATTCAGTGTGTCAGTTTGGGGCAAATAAACAGCATGTCTGTCTTGGCCCACACACCCGACTCACCTGACTTCACTCCATGTGATTTCTTTTTGTGTCCATGCTGCAGAGGGACACGAAAAGACAGCGATTTGACAATGTAGAAGAGGTGAAGAAAGAAATGAGGGAGGTGGTGTCAGCCACCCAAACATGAGTTTGAAAAATGTTTCCAAGAATGGAATCACAGATTTGACAAATGTACTAAGTGTAATGGAGAGTACCTTGAAGGAGATAAGGTTGTTTCTTGAAAATAAATTGAATACACAGTGTTGAAAAGACATTCCATTTTTTGGGGGGTATAGAGGGGAGGCGGGCATCTCTTTATCAATCAAGAATAACTATTTTTCAAAACAAAGTACATTTCCTTCAATTTTACTACCCACATCTCATACTTAGGTCATCTGTGACACATTTCTTCATGCAGTACCTCCATATTTTCTTAAAAATACTTTTATCAAGTAATTATTATTTTATGAAGCAAAAATGTTTGAAAAGTTTTGAGGACAACACAGAGCAAATTTGAAGGACAACATAAGCTTTAGAATAGCTGAGGCCACCCAAGGAATGATTATTTTATTTGACCACCAGTAGCATTTTTCTCTGAATGAAGCAAGTGTTTTGATACTGACTACATGAAGGAAGATATACAATTCTAGAACCCAAGTTGAAAACATGGTTGTCTGCGTGAGGTTTGCCTTCTTCCAAGTGACATCTTTCCTTTCTAACACTTTAAAGAGGTCTTTTGAGAAACATTGCATCGTACCAATATACAATACATCAGCTGATTTCTTCACTGCCTCTTTAATGGGTGTTGATTGTGACTCTAGGTAAATGTAAAATCTTGTCAGCTTCCACATTTTATCAATTATGATGTACTTGTTGGCCAAGTTGGGAGGTGTTTTAAGTTTGGTTCTCTAAAGAAACAAAACCAGTGACACATATATATACACACAGAGGAAAAAGCACAAACAGGAAGGGAGTTAATCACTTGGCCATGGGCTTGAGATTTCAGTCTCAGGTGCAATGAGAAGGCATTGGGATTGCATGTTGGTGGGTGTTAACTTGAGTGAAGTTGAATTTAGTCGTCCAGAAGAGGAATAAGAGCCATCAATGAGTCAGCAAAGGGGAAATTATTGTGGGTGTTGATTAGTAGTGTAAACTGTTGAATACAATGTTGATGATCTGATATGTAACCGCCCAATTAATTTATAATAAAATAGAGATTGTATAAATAAACCTATCAAAATGATATATATATATAATTATTATATATTTTAAAATTGGTATACAATAGGTTACAATGGCAGTGTTCTATATTCTACTTTTGTGAATTGTGACTAGGGTCTTTACAGATTTTGGGTGTCTATTTAAGATGTTATTATTATCTTACAGAAACAAGAGCAAATAAAAATCAAGAGAATTAAAGAAATGTGGAAGCAATTTGTCCAAAGGACTAATGGATTACTCAATCCTTGTCCTATAACATGGTAAACCAAAACAACTAGATGGTAACTGACTAAAATAAATATCACAGCATTTGAATAATAACATTTATATAATTCCCATACTCCTGATTCTGTATATATATATATATATATATCATAGTCTGAGAGCCACAATGAGCATTCAGTCATTTAAGAACTGGTTTTTAGAGAAACACAGTACAAGGTGGAATGTTCTTATTAGATGCTGTTGAGTTTGTTCCTCACCATAGAAACCCTATGCACAACAACAACAACAAGGAAGCACTGCCAGTCCTGTGCCATCCTCACAATTGTTCCTGTTCATGAGCTCAATGTTGCAGCCACTGTATCCATCGATCTCATTAAAGGCCTTTCCCGTTTTCCTGCCCTTCCCGTTGACCAAGCATGCTGTCCTTCTCCAGGCACCGGTCCCTCCTGACAACATTCCAAACTATGTAAGATGAAGCTTTACTAGCCTAGCCTTTAAGGAGCACTCTGGCTGTACTCCTTCCAAGATATACTCGTTTTTCCATCGAATAATCCGCATATTTTCAACAATCTCTGTGAGTGCCACTAGTCAAATGCATTGATTCCTCTTCAGTCTTCTTTAGTCAATGTCCAGCTTTCACATGCCTATGAAGCAAGTGAAAATACCATGGGTTGTGTCAGGTACACCTTAGCGCCAAAGTAACATCGTTGCTTTTCAAAACCATAAAGAGATCTTGTGCAGCAGATCTACCCAACACAAAGGGTTTTTTGATCTCTTGACTGCTACGCCCATGAAATTGATTGTGGATTCAAGCAAGACAAAATCCTTGACCATATTAACTTTTCCTCCATTTATCATGATGTCACCTCTTGGTCCAGTAGTGAAGATTTTGATCTCTACATTGAGTTGTAATTCATACTTAAGGCTGCAGCCTTTGATTCCCTTCAGTGAGTGCTTTCAAGCTCCCCTCACTTTCAGCCATTGAGGTTAGGTCATAAACTGATCAGAGGTTGTTAATAAGCCCTTCTCCAATCCTGATACCTCATTCTTCTTCATATAATCCAGTTCCCCTGGTGATTTGCTCACCAGAACAAAGTAAATAAGTATGGTGAAAAGACACAACCCTGATATACACCGTTACTGATTTCAAGTTGTGCAATATTCTCTTCTTCCATTTGCACAACTGTCTCTTGATCTGCATACAAGTTCCACATGAACCAATGAAGTGTTCATTAATTTCCATTCTTCTCAAGGTTATACATGCTTTCTTATTATCTACATAGTTGAATACTTTGGCATAGGCAATAACACAAGTAAACATCTTTCTGGTATACTCTGGCTTGAGCCAAGATCCATCTGACATCAACATTACCATACCTTGTTTCAGGTCCTCTTCTGAATCTGACCTGAATGTCTGGAAAGGTGAGGGAAAACTTTAAACCAGAGGGGAAAAAATCAAAGCAGATCATTGGGTGGAAATAAAAACAAAGCAAATCATTGGGTGTGTTCAAAAGTTTGAAAGTGTCATGAAGAAAGTTCATATAATGTTCAGATAAATATGATGTTCTGTAAATAGTCCTTATTTGTAAAGAGAGTAGAAGAAAATTACAGAACAGAACTTAGTATAAGAAAACCAGGCTCAGTTGTGTTCTGGACACTGGTGGAACCCACAGGAATAGGGTCCTAGGCCACTCTTCAGACTGGGAAGTCTTCAGGAACCATTTGTCAACTTTCAGCCAAGCAATAGACAGCCTATAGGCATGCAGTACTTTGAGCAATCAACCATATGAAATTAAAAAAGTTGCATCTGTCCCGGGATAATTTTGAGAAGGCAAGAAAGAATCGAAGTATAAATTAAAATGGAAGGATGTGTAAAGTGAGCCCTTACACTGTTTATACTGCAGATAGTGACATGAAGCAAATATGTATGAATTGTTGAATGTTTAACCAATTTTATTTTTAAATCTTCACTTAAATCACAATAGTAGTTAAACAGTGACAACAACACCACCAAAAAACATTGTTCTTGTTTTTGACACTGCTTCAAGCATATTTTTGATACAGATAAGAATTGGGGACTGATTTGTTAGCTGCAAATATCTTATCAGAGATGATAGTTTAAATTCTGGTTTCATATCTAAGCATGCAGTGAGATTTCTATAATGGATGTGTCATTCAGTCTTTGCTTGACCAATTTTGAAAATAGGAAACTTAAAGTTTAAAAAGCAGACTGATTTAGAGAGCTGACTCTATGAATGTTTTCACCCCTTCCCTGAAACAGATATGTGCACTTTTAACTTCACACTGTACTTCTATGGCTAGCCTCTAAGTCAACACAATGTAAACTTTCTTCATGACAGTTTCAAACCTTTGAAGACACTCTTTATTTTTTTTTTCCATCAAAGGTTTGGTTTTGTTTTCAAATTTAAAGTTTCTTCTCACTTTGCACTGTTGCTCTTTAATCATCAGTTCTTGAATGACTGAAAGCTCATTGTGCTTTCATACAATGATATGTAGAACGAGAATCAGGGGTCTGGAACTTATGTAAATGCTATGGCATGCTATTAAAAAATAAGTTGCGTGTGCAGCTCAATTCTGACTCGTGGTGATTCCATTTGTGTCAGGACAGAGCTGCGTTCCTTGGGATTTCAATGGCTGTGATGGAACAGAAATACATTTCCAGGCCCATTAATTTACTGTAAGATCTTAAAATAAATGTCTTCAAATTTTTATTAGCTTTTAAAATTCGTTTCATCCAATTCATGGTAGAGGCTATCTTTGCTCAACTAATAATGGTTATTATCTTTTCTTTAATGTAACCTCAGCCCCAGTCAGTTTTGAAGCGATACATATACAATTATTCTCAATCCAAATGCAGAGTTTTATTTAAGGCCCTCTAAAATTCATTTTATACTTTAAGATAGCACCTCTACATCAGACCATGAAAATGTAGGAAACTTTAAGTAATTGTTGCTCCAGAGAAAAATTAAGTAAACCTTTATTTTAACTCTGTGTCATTTTATATATTTTCTGAGTCATTCTTTTGGACAACAATCAAGTTTGCACTGTGCTAAAGCCCTAAGCTTTGTCATGATATCTTTGACAGATTTGTTCATTATTATGTATAGGTCATAGGCTAATTAAAATCCCATCTTTAATACTTTCCAGACTACATTTATATCACAAATCATGAGGAAGTAGCTTCTCAAATGCCTGAGGTGATTCTCACTCACAGCAAACCTGTAGATTTTGTAAATCTTTACAGGAGAAAATAGCTTCATGTGTTCCCTGCCCAGCAACATGTGGGTTCAAGCCAGAGGACCTTCCCTTAGCAGTCCAACGCTGACCCGACAGCACCTTCCAATGCGTATGTCTACATCATGCTTTCAAATACCTGTTTCTCCCGACAATTTGTCCATATTTTCTCATAGGAAGTCTCGCCATCGCTGTGGTCTCCGGAGAAGGACGTCAACCTCAGGAAAGTCGAGGCGTTGATGAAACAGGAAGGCCTCCAATGGGATGGATGGACACCGGGCCTGTGACAAGGGCACGAACAAGGGCAGCTGTGAGGAGGGTGCAGGATTGGACAGTGTTTCTATTGTGCGTAGAACTGCTGGGGGTAATGGCAGACTCAGGGGAATCCAGAAATAACAGCAACACATAATTCTCCCAAATGACCTCAACAAAGAAAGCAGAATTAAAACGACCCTCTTCCTTCTTGAATTTACTTCTTATATATAAGTGCTCACTTGAGAAATCAATTGAAAAATGTTATGTATACTCACTTTTTTTAAGATCAAGAATAGCACTCTTGTTGTCATTGTTAATTCCTTCAACCAAGCTTCTAATTCTAAGTTCCTAATACACAATAATATCCCATACTTCCCATGGATTTTAATTAAAATCAATTGACCATAACATATTCATTGTACTCCATCCTCTTTTTGTCATTACATGCTTCCCAAATGGAAGAGTTTTGCTTACTTTGTGTTTTGGTACATTTTGATGTTTCCTTTAGTGTGGGAACTAAAACAAAGTAGATACTCTAGTTGTTTTCTTTCTGAGATGAACGTTATGAAAATTTTCTTTTCTTTTTTTTAAACAATTTATTAGGGGCTCATACAACTCTTATCACAGTTCATACATATACATACATCAATTGTATAAAGCACATCTGTACAGTCTTTGCCCTAATCATTTTTTTCTCCTCTTTTCTTTTTTTACATTTTATTAGGGACTCATACAACTCTTATCACAATCCATACCTATACATACATCAATTGTATAAAGCACATCCATACATTCCCTGCCCCAATCATTCTCAAAGCATTTGCTCTCCACTTAAGACCTTTGCATCAGGTCCTCTTTTTTTTTCCCCTCCCTCCGAACGTTATGAAAATTTTTGGCGATCACAAATCTGACTTGCACTTTTGGGACCCACACTTTGTCATTTTATCAAATTAAAAAGTTATTATCTAGCATATAGTCCTCTAGTATATTTGTTGTACTCTAAAACTTACCAGTGTTCAAAATAATTTCTACTAATTAAGGGAAAAATATATTATATATGTGAAATAAAACAACTAAAGATATTGTATCAGAATATTTATAGCAAAGGGGTCATTAACTACTTAATATAAGTTCTTGAAGAAAAAAATGTAGTCTAGTATGAGGAATTCTCAGATAGTGACCTTTTATTTCTATCAGTCCAGTAAAACCTTGCATGATTTTATTTTATTATTTATTTTATTTTAAGACTCAATTCAATTTCTTCACTTATCTATTTTTGGTTATTGGGTGTTAAACTAACTTTGCTAATAAGTATATTTTATAACATTTATTACATGCAAAAAAATCCAGATGTGAAGGTCTTTTTTCTCTCTGTATTTCCTTTCCTTTTTATACTTATTTAAACTTTCCTAAACAGAACACTGTTGTCTCCGTTCTTTTTGCCTCTAAAATGGCGAACTACTTTTTTTGACGTAAATGTAAGTTGGAGGTAAGCCTCAGACAGTTTGTGCTTTCTTATTTATTGTACTCTTCATAAACGTATATTATGAGCTCAAAAAAGTACACTCTGTGCAGCTAGAAATACAATTGACTGTAATGCTGTATCAGTGGATTAGTGTTCCTGCCCGGGTTTTCCTCTTTGCCTACAAAGATACAATGTCAGCACTGGTATTTTTCCCCCAAATGAATTTCTTTATGAGTAACAGTGGATTATTTTTTTATTCTTCGCTATGCCTCACTTGGTCACACAGGATTTGTGCTCTCTGCGATTATATTTTATAAGCAACATGTTCTGCCCTCATTTTGTACAAAGGCATTTTGAGGAACATCACCATCTCTTTAATCCCTTAACAAATGTTTCTTTGATTAAAAGAATTGTTCATTGCTAAATGGGTAATATAACTGTATAATTAGTTGAAAATAATAAAGGTAATATCATTTAGATTCAAGCACATGAAAAAACATTTTAATCAAGCTAGAAAATAATCACCATTGTTTCCATAACATGTTCACATTAATAAATTGTAGATATACATAATAATCACTTTTTTCCTTCACAAAAGGTAAGAAATTCCAAAAGATAAAGTACATGGCAATGCTTTGGATACAATGTGTCCCAGGCTATTTTAAGGGGTTGATCATAATTGCAGCGTTTCTTTCCCACAGTGAAGGTAAATGTTTGTTTTGTGTTAATTAAGAAGTCATTTAAACATCTGCCTTTATTTTATGGACTGCCTTTAAAGTGTAAAATGTGCTTTTCTCATGAGAGCACTTTATGTTCCCAAGTGGCAATTTTAAAATAAAGTGTCTCCTTTTCAGATTTAAATCTAATGTGCAAAGGTTTTACCATCTGTTCCCATGAAGTTACACTTGTGAGATAGTTGTTTGATTAGAAGCAACAAATGCACAGAAATGAATCTTTAGATTAAAAAAAAACTGTAAATAGTGTAATGTCAGGTTTTATATTTTGGGTTTTAAAAAACTAATGTTTTATAATCCTTGCATCAGTCAAGATTAGTTACATCTCTTAAAGAAAAAGCAATCACTAAACTGAATTTTTACCATGCAGCAACTAAAAATAAAAAAACCTCATTTTTTCAAAGTACAAAGGATTCCTAATTCCAATATTGAGAAAATAATTGAATCAATGCTTGTCACTAATATATCCAATAAAGCACATATGTGTTATCTAACAGTTAACACATCTGAAAAAAGTAAGTCATATATATTGCACAGTCAGCCAAATCTCATTATTAGAATTATTCACTGAGAATGTAGAGAAAATCCTGAATGATTCCCAAGCTCAGTTATTTGTGCAAGAATACTTAGTAATTTTGTAGGTTATGTATTCACTGATTTGGGGGAAATATGTCAAATTCAAGATTTCCTATTAAAACCAGAAAGTATACTTCTATATTAAAGTATACTTTCTGATTTTAATAGGAAATGTAGATTTAGATACTTCTAAATATTCTAGTCTACTAACTAGAACCTCTTGACATGCTGTGATTTCTTTGAAGATATAGGTTATTACAGAATCACCCATATTTGTATATGGAATTTATCCATCTTTCAGTCAAGAATGCTAGAAATATATAGAGTGATATAAATTATTTCCTTACTCAAGGACATTCAAAATAAACCAAGCTTTATTTAATTTAGAAAACTTTTACTTTTGGAATAGAATCAAGCAGAATGACCTCTCTAAGGCAAAAATATTCTAATAGTTAGAAAATCAAAGTTTATCTTCAAAAGTACAGTCTTGAGGAATCTTTTAACCCAAGTTGGTTTTATGTTGATCCTCAATTATTTTCAAGGCAACACTACCATTTACAGTAGTCACACAAAAGATGCAATACGTAGGAATAAACCTAACTGAAGAAACTAACAAACAAAACTTGTACAATGAAAAATACGGATCATTATCACAAGAAACCAAATTCGAACTAGACAAATAGAATAAGATTCCTTGTTTATATTGTTGTTAGGTAGCATTGAGTTGACTCCCACCCATAGTGCCCATATGAACAACAGCAAGAAACACTGTTTTTGGTCATGGAGAACTCAAAACCTAACGAACTATCATCCATTCAGTCTATTCAAATTAATAACAGAGTAGAACTGCCTGTGTGGGTTTCTGAGATTGTAACTCTTTATGGGACTAGAAAGCCTAATTGTGTCCCTTGTTCATGGATTGCTGTTGTTCGATGTCATGGGCTTGTTTTTGACCCATGGTGACCTCTTATGCACAACAAAATGAAACACTGCAAGGTCCTGTGCCATCCTTAACATGTGTCCTATTCCAGAGCCCAATTTTGCAGCCATGTTGTCAATTCCTCTCCTTGAGGGAATTCCTCTTTTTCACTGTCTCTCCACTTTATCAAGCACTTCTCTCAGAAGTGATCTCTCCTGAAAACATGTCCAAAGTATATTAGAGGAAGTCTTGCCATCTCAGTCTCTAAAGGGCTCTCTGGTCATACTTCTTCCAATACTGATTAGTTTATCCTTTATGCATGGTACTTTCAAGAGTCTTTTCTAGCACCACAATTCAACTGGATCAAATCTTCTTTGATCATACTTACTCAAAGACCAACTTTCACATGCATGTTAGGCAATGGAAAACACCATGGCTTGTATAAGTAGTCAAAATAACCTGGTACTGGTACAATGATAGATACATAGACCAATGTTCATGGACAGGAAGACATGCCGGTAATAGCATGAAAATGTCCAAGCTACCTATAATATAACTAAATTCTGACCCTAATTCCAACTTAATCCTTTGAAAATTTAATAAATGAGTTACCAACATTATGGAGAGGGAAGAGACACAGGATAAGCAACTAACTCCTCTGAGTAACAAAAACAAGTGAGCAGCATATAGGTTGCCTTGTACTATCTGACTTCAAAATCTATTACTCACCCACCGTAGTCAAAACAGCCTAGTACTGGTAAAATGATAGACATATAGACCAATGGAACTAAATAAAGGTCCAGAAATAATTGTATCTACCTACATGCAATTTATTTTTTACACAAGGTCTAAAAACATTAAGTGAAAAAGAGACAGCCATCTACAACCTATGGTGCTGGAAAAATTGAATCTCCATTTACAGAGCAATGTAAGAGGTTCATACATCAACCCACATACCAAAACAAAATCAAGATAGGTCAGACACATAAATGTAAACCCCAAAGCTATAAAAATCATCAGTAAGAACATAGGAACAAAATTAAACATTCCATTGCAGGGAAACACCTACTACCAAATAAAATAAAGGACGCATACCTAATGGAAGAAATATATATGACTGCTTTCTAATAAAATAAGACACTTAAACACATCAGAAGACTTTATCAAAAGAGTAAAAAGATAGCCCATGGACTGTGAAGAAATGTTTATCAGATAGTATTCTGTATCACTTCAATAAGATAAAATAAACAAACAAATTATCCAATTTCAAGGTGGGCAAAAGACATGAACAGACGGTTCATCAAAAATGGTTTTGGTTGCTCCTTTGTGTTATGGTTGCTCATTGGTGCGGACCTGGTACCTCTTTTTTGAAGCTGCAGCTGAGGAGACTCCTGTGCTTGGCATGGTGGACAAGAAACCCAAGGAAAGAGTCAAGACTAAGAACAATGATAATATTAAGTGAAGGTGGTTGGGCAGGATGGTTCTTTGGTGCAGTTTAAGATTAAGAGGCATATGCCACTTAGTAAATGAAGGAAAGTCTATTGTGAATGACAGGCCTTGTCAATGAGGCAGATCACATTCCATTTGACCAACAAACAATGTTCTAACATTGATTGGGGTGATGAATGCACAACTCTTTTAGTATAGTTAGACATGGCATTGTCTTATACATGAATTATATTTCAATAAGACTGTTGAACATTTATTAAAGTGCATATGTATCACATTTAATGATTTTGTAACTTTGAAATAAAAAAAAACCCAAACTACCCAATCGAAACAGTGGTTTCTAAAGGAATCTCCTGGACCCATTAGTAAAGACAGAGAGAGCAGTTCAAAAGGTTATTGCAATAGTTTTCTCATTTCAAAGGGATATTCTTTTCTTGAGGAACAAAATATTAGGCACACAATATGAAGAAATTTTAAGAAAATGGAAACTCCATTGTTTTTTTTAAATAGAAGTTTTATGTTGAGAAATTCTTTTTGCCCACAATAACCATGCACTACCTCCTTCTTCTATCGGAGCAAGGACTATGCTACAAGAATGCACTACAGAAACTTACCCTGTCAATCTTGCCCCTTCAGACACCTTTTTATCCTCACAGCTCAAAGATCATTTCAGAGCACCAGGATGTGAGTCCCCAGACAATGCACAAATGGTCGTTCTCAGACAGTGTCCATCTGGTGGAACGGACTCCAAATTTACTTTGAGTCAACATTTCCTCCATCTGGGATGTTGATAGATGTCCAGAATGAAGTTTGTCATCAATCAACTTTTCCTCTTTTTTGAAATGAGAAAACCACCTGTACACGAGTTTTTCTGATAGCTCTGTCCATGTCAGCTGAGTGCAACATCACAATAGTTTCTGCGGCACTTTTCCCGATCTGGAAACAAAATTTCAGAGCTACACAGTTTTATCTTAAATTGCCCATCACTGAAAACTAGGTTCTTGCAAACAGTTTTTTCCAATGCCTCGAGGTGCACTCACACAGAGTGAGTTGCCGGATGCTCCCCTAGCAGGAAAATTGCCTAATAAGAAAGCTCCTCTTTCCTGAGTGCAATTCTGGTTTGGGAGGGGTATCCCCTGGTATGGATCTAGATGGAGGACATGTTGAAAATCAATAGCTTTATGTAATAAAGGCTTTGATAATTTTATAGCAATATATTTTGACATATTCTTGTATGTGCATATTTTTCAAGCTTTATTCTATAAATACTTTTTAATTAATTAATATAATATTACAATATAATATAATAATATAATATAATAACAAGGTAGCCATCATCTTTTGCATTTGCTATGGATCGGGCCTGTGCTACGCATTTCCCATGTACACTATCAAGTTTCCCTACCTATTTAAGTGATATCACATTATAAAATAAATATGTGTTTACCATTTTAAGATGGGATATTTCTCATCTTTCTAAATAATTAGTAGTAGAGAAAATACTAAATATACTAGGGACTTCCAGAAGAAAAAATAGATATTTGTAGATACACAACCAAAACGCTCCTTATCTGTGACAATGAACAGATTGTGTCCTAAACTTCCTTTGTACATGATATCAAAAGGAACAAGTCACTGGGGAAGGAAATCATACTTAGCGAAGCAGCAGCTCATTAAGAAGACCCTTTTAGAGATGAATGGGCACAACAGATGCAACAATGGACTTAAACAAAGGGGCACCTGTGAGAATGTTGCAGGACTGGGCAGTGTTGTATTTCTGTTGTACATAGAGTCAAGAGGAGTCAAGTTCAACTTGACAGCAACTAACAACACTTAGTGTTGAAAGCAAAGAATAAGGTATGTGTGACAAAGCCTCGGTATTTTCAACAGCCTCTTATGCACGTGCAAGGTGGACACTGAATAAGGAGGATCAAAGAAGAACTGATGTGCTCGAATAAGGATTCTGGCAAAGAATATTTAAAGTACCACCGACTGCCAAAAAACAAATCTGTCTAAAAAGAAGTTCAGCCAAAAAGCTCCTACCAAAAAGGCAAATATTCTGTGACTTCTTCCAAGTGCTTTGACATGGTGTCAGGAGAGGTTGCTCCCTGGGGAAGACATGCTAGGCTGAGTAGAGAGCAACAAAGAATACATTTGACACTGGACAACAGGGCTGACAATGGCCTCGAAGCTCAGAATACTGGTGAGGATGGTGCCGTGATTTGTTCTGTTACAGTTAGGGCCACAGGGAGTCACAACAGCACCTCACAAGATCAGCAACAGCAAGCAATCTGAGAGCGCAACTAAAGCGTTTGTTTATTGTTGATAAACAATTTACCTAAAATAAGTCTAATTTATCATAAAATTTTCTAAGGAATAATCTTCAGTTATTGGTTTATTATTAGAATCTAGGTTGTTATTTCTGACATTTCAGACTTATGCAAAATCTGTCCATTTGTTCCCTAGTTGCAAATATTAAAATAAATGTCAAAGGCTCAAATTTACCCACTGAGTTTCACTGCAGTTGAGTTTCAAAAAGAAGTTGATGCCTAGTAAAATAGTCTTAGGGCTGCACAAATGTAGTCAAATATACCTATATAGAGTCCTAGAATAAACTACTAGGAACTATATTTCCTTGAAGGATTATGGCAAAATAAGTCCATTTCTTTTATGTCACCTTCTTTGCTTTAGAAATATCAAAGGATGATCTTTACTATTGGGCCAAGGTTGAAACAGCTAAATGAATCTAACTAGTCAGGGACCTAATGACAACACATTGCTTAATGTGCTGAAATTATTGGTATTTTAAAATGAACTGTACCATATCTCAACTTCTTTCAGTCAAAGTAGGTGGCAGCATTTCTCTAATTCACTCTTTATTTTGTAATTTCAAAATATTGTTGTTTAAAGTTGTTAATGATCTCATTTGGGATTTGTAAATAAACGATTACGTTTTAAAGATTACAAAAGCATTTCTCCTCATAACAGTTATCATTTTTTTCTGAATTATTTGTAAATACAGGCATCAAATACTTTTAAAATGAATAATAAACAAGTTAATGCATCCAGTAAGCAGAAACCAAGATCATGTGAATTATTAGAAATTTTACCTCATAATAATATTGACTAATTTTTATTGTGCTATTTAAGCAATTGAAATACTACAACTTCATGTGCTTTATAATCTTGAATAATTAAAATACAATCGTGAAATAATGTGCATTCATGATAATCAAGTATGCGAAATTTATTTAAGACTGTTGTAAAACACTAAAGTTATATAGAAAGGATCCACCATTCAACCCCCAACACAACTATTCAACTACATTTTTATAACCTGACAACTATCCATAAAGCATACATAAATGATTATGGCTGTCTTTCAATAACAGTTTACAAAACTAGGCCATGGGTCTTTCTAAATTGGTGATATAATCCAGTTATGCAACCAAGATATATAATATTTGAAATGTGGCATGTTACCAAAGAATAAGAAGATTTTGAAACCGTCAGTGCCTGTAGCCTGTTATCTAAGAGCCTTGTGATTAAAGCACTCAGGTCCTGACTGAAGGACGGATCCATAAATTGCTCCATGGGAGGAAAATGAAGCAGTCTGCTCCCACAGAGCTCACAGCCTTGAAATCTGTATGCCACGGTTCTACACTGTCCTTTGGGTTGCTCAAGGACTATATATATTTATTTTGTTTTAAGCCAAAAAAAATATTAAAAAGTTGGGCAGCTAAACCAAACAACATTATTCCGCGATTGTATTTTATTTATGGTTTGAATGCAGCAGTTGCTAGATTAAGGAAGAAGCTGTTTCCATAAAGATTATGGTCTTAAAACACGTACGGACCTTCTCACCTCTCTCCTACAGGGTTGCTATGACTTGGAATCAGGTCAAAGGCAATGGCTTTGGTTTTAGTTTGAGCAACAGAAAATTTTGTGTCATTCAGTCAGTGATTGGAATTGGTGCTAGGGAAAACACACACACACACACACACACACACATGCAGGTATCTAAACACATATTTTGCTCACAATATGAGTTTACTCTTTGATTGATTATTTGATTACTCACAAAATTACCCACCTACTTCATATATTAAGTTACTTTTAGAATTCAATGTGTTTGTACACATACGCATACATGCATGCACATATGGCTATCACTCAAAATCTAGGACTCTAGTGTTCATTGAGGTTTTATATTGTAGTACAATGGTTCAACCTATATTTTAACCACTTTGTATCTTAAAAACTCAAAATCCAAACTCACTACAATCCAGTCAAAGAACGTCTGCCCGATCTCTCTCCCAAGTTGTATGTTACATGTATAGAAGTTCAGATAGAACCTGTTTACCTTGGTTGACCCTGATGATATTTAAAATGCTGGTGACATAGGCTTCAGTAAGATAGCAAGATGCAATCTGCTCTCCTACAACAAAATGAGTCATTTGTCTTACTAAATTCTGTCTTGAAAACTCCAACTTAGTTTCTATCACCAGCCACTGATTCTTCCTCAAATTCCAATCCCCAATAGTTAACAATGCATCTTGGTTTTGTGGTTGATTGATTTCAGACTCAAAAATCTGCTAGAATGTTTCAATGTCTTCATCATTGACTTTAGTCTTTGGTGGGTACATTTTAATAATGGTTCTATTAGCTGACTATCCTGATAAATGTCTAGATCTTAGGCTGTCACAGAAAGCAATTTTACCTCAGGACAGGAGTTTGAAATTGGTTTATGATAAATACGATGTTTTGTCTCTTGTGTTTGTCATCCCTGCCATAGCAAGCCATGTTATCATTCTGTGCAAAATGGCCAATATCATTTTGCCATTTCCACTAACTAATATCGAGAAAATTGAACTTCCACCATTTTCAGTTTCTTCCCCTCCTCAGTGTTTAGTCCACGTCTCTGTCTTTCCCCCGAAGCCCAGGGCTCCCACATGATCATGTGTGTCTGCTTCATTTTGTCTCTCCTGTCTGTATTGTAGAAGGTTCCGTGTAGTGTCTGCCTGGCACAGAAGTTCTCAACCTTCCAAGTACTGCGACCCTTTAATACAGTTCCTCATGTTGTGGAACCCTAAAATTATTTTCGTTGCTACTTCACCACTGTCATTTTGCTACTGTTATGAATTGGGAGACCCCTGAGAAAGGGTCGTTTGACCCCCCTAAAAGGGTCGCGACCCACAGGTTGAGAACCACTGACCTAGAAGCTGATATGACACAGTGGTCCCAACAGTGGACTCATACGTAACAACAACTGTGAGGATGGCCCGGAACTGGGCATGTTTCTTTATGTTACATAAGTTCAAACCAACTCAATGGCTTCTAACAATAGACTGTCATATTACTAGAAGTAAACTTACTGAGTTTTAAGAGGTCTTTATATGAAAGTCCTTTATCATATATGTCATTTTAAACAATTCCTCCAAATATGTGGTATGTCCTTTCATTTTGTTAATAATGTACCTTAAAAAATTAATTTTGATGAAGTTAAAATTTTGATTTCAATCAAGTTGATTGTAACTATTTTGGTTAATACCCAATCTTTTAATAGTGTCCTAATTATCCATAGTTAGTCCAAATGTTTACTAATATTAAATATTTAGGAGTGCAAAAAATAATACAAACCTTTTGTTGTAGCTTTATTATTAGTCACACAATTTAGGATGCTTTTATTTGAGGTGATAGAATGCCTTTCGTGAGGCCATCACAATAAATATCTCAAGGATATTTTTGGCACTTAAATAGATGAATCTCTGAAACTTGCATGCAATATATTTGAGCAAAACACTAAACAAAAGTTGAAAAGGTCTACTTCAAAATGTACTCTTTTTAGTCTGCATGAAATCAGTTCCAGGTATATTTCCTTTGTAGAGTTGAACTCAAACATCTTTGCGAGATCAGACTGTAACAGGGCAGCACACATGGAAAGTCTTGACCACAATAACAAGTGAAAGACAAAAATTCAAATTTGGCATAATTTGTAAAAGTGCTTTCTAATCTACTCTGGGTGTGTTGATTGCTACGTTCGTATATTGTTTCCAGCCTTTGGATAGCATCTCTCCTCATGGAAAATTCCTATATCTCTTGCACTATTAACAAGTACACACACCATATTTTGGAGGCTTGTTGTCTGTGTAAGGACTCTATCGGACCCTGCACCATTCTCACACTTTTTGTCGTTGTTGTGCCAATTGTTGCTGTCACTTGGGCCATCTGCTTCACTGCTGAGTGTCTCCTTTGGAACTCACCCACTGCTTTTCCCATAGAGATGCACTGTTCCAGCAAGCGATCTCCCTGGTACCATGGCCAAACCGCGATTTCTTGTTTCAGTATAATAAACCATATGACTAATTCAAATAGTCCGAGTCCCGTGCATTTAACCCCTTGAATGCTGAGGATAAGGAGCCGTGGTGGTGCTCTTGGGTGAGCATTGAATTGTTAGGCCTAAGGTTAGAGACTCAAACATACCAACTTCCCCAAGGGAGAAAAAAAATGAGGCTACTTACACACATTGAACCCTGATAGAGCAGGGGTTCTCAACCTTCCTCATGCCATGACCCTTTCATACAGGTCCTCATGTGGTGGGGACCCCCAACCATCAACTTATTTTCATTGCTACTTCATCACTGTCATTTTGCTACTGTTATGAGTCATCATGTAAACATCTGATATGCAGGATGTATTTTCATTGTTACAAATTGAACATATAAAAGCATGGTGATTAATCACAACGACAATATGTAATTATGTATATATTGTGATATATCTATTTCTAATTACAAATAAATGAAACTTTGTCTTGAAGCATGGTGTAAAGTGGCTAACAGTCTTAATATAACAATAAACTATATTGCTACATTTTGCAACAGGATGCGTAAAAAGCCAACGTCAGGGCAAAGATTGAGATAGCTTCTTTCTCATCAGATCAGAAATTCTCAGGGCAGTCTTTGCAAGAGCACAAGGAAGATCATCTTCCACAACAAGTCTACTTCTGTATTTAGACTTTATAACCAACAGACTGGAAAATTTTGTTTCACAAAGATAAGTTGTTGGAAATAGAGGAAGGCGTAACACAGTCTCAGACAGAACAGGATATGACTGCAAACACTTGATCCAGAATTTTGTAACTGGCATTGTAGAGAAATCAGTTTGTGCTGCATCGCTGTTAATAAGTTCAATGAACTCCTCTTGTGCTGTCTCAGGAACATCTTCAACTTTGGCTGTGAATGGGCTTCTGGCAAGTGCAAATGGAGTGGCAGGTAGATTTGAAACATACTATGATGTTATCATGCCTGGTACTCCTATGTGGACATATCTGCATATGGGTGGACCCGCCTGGAGACTGATAGAGGAGCGGTGTCTGGGTTCCTAAGACAATTGGAAACATGTGTTTTCCAAAGGTCTTAGGTGACCCCTGTGAAAGTGTTGTTCAACCCCCAAATGGGTTACCGCCCACAGCTTGAGAACCGCTGCTATATAGGAATTCACTCAATTGCAGGGGGTTGGGGAATACCTGTTTGCAAAGCTGTTTAAATATTGGTCGCTAAATTACAAGGTAAGCATCACATACCTAATAGCCTACCATGGGAGAAACATAACTTTTTACTCAGGTACTCAGGTACAAATTTACCGTATTGGAAACCCTAGAGAGCAGCTCCACTCTGTCCTGCGAGGTTACTATGAGTTGGAATCAAATCAATGGCAGTGTGTGTTTGTTTCATCTTGCTGCCTAGATATTGATCTTTATGGGTTCTATTTCATTTTTTGAGGACTTTCACTTTTCCTAGAGGCATTCATTTAGTGTTCTGATTTGTAATAGGGAGTTGCATCTGTTTTCTCATTGAGGCATGCTACATCAGCAAATGAGTTTACCAAAATCTTTGTTCCTTTCACGTCATTAAAGTGTCTCACTTTCTTCCATCACAGTTGGGGCGTCTTCCAATCTGAAGTGCTTCTTACACCACGTCCCACTATGTCTTGCTGCTGTTCAGAATGATTTCACTGCTCCATGTTTTTCCTCCTAGATGCAGTTTGCTCGGTCTCTCTTCCCAATCTGTCTTAGTCTGAAAGCTCTCTTGAAAAGTGTCCATCCTCCTGGGATTAAAATACCAGTGGCAAGACTTCCAACCCCACCGCAACATGCGAGCTAGTAAGACAACCCACAGATGAGCGAGATATCTTGGAGAGAGAGTTTCTGTATCTGTGGAGGCTAATTCTTAAAACATTTTAAAAGGAAATTTAATTCACAGAAATTCTGACAAACATAGTCTGACTTTTTATTGATATGTACAGTGACACGTATCTACATCTGCGGTCAAGAAAATTCTATTTGTGTAGAGCTTTCATTGCAATGTCGAACCTACTTATTCTTAGACTATTCAGCACTAACTTTGGACTTGAAATGAGGCATACCTCTTGAGTAGATAGGATATCACAAAAAAACAAAACCGAAACACACCATTTTCTGGATTGAATATTGACTCAACTATGTGAATTAGACCTGGCCCCTGGTGATGACATAATGAGTTCTGCGTTGAGCTGCTAGTTGCCATGTCAGGAGTACGGATGCTCAGCTAGTCCATGGGAGAAATGAAGCTGCCTGTGCCCATAACAATGAAAATCTAGGAGCCCTAAAGGGGCAATTCCATTCTGTTGATAAGCTTGCCATAAATGGGCATGGACTTGCTAGCGCTGGGTTTATTTCAAGAGTGTCATCTACTTATTAGCATATTTGGTATGCTAATAATTCTTTGCATTCCCCTAATGAATCATGTTTTATATCTTTGAGCTTGTCCTTCCAACATGTTGTATCTAACTTCCCTCTAAAATTATGGTTAAAATTAAGCATAACCTAATTTATATACTGAATCAACATTTCTATCTGTTTTCCCTTGTATAATCTAATGGCAAATAATTTTGGTAAAAAGTAAAATAAACATTATAACTAGTTGCATTTGAGAGTCATGTAGTATAAACATTAAGGTTTAACTCTGTTCACCATTTATTTTACATTTGTTTTCATATTTTTAATTAGCGCTTTTTTCTTGACTCTTGACAAGTAGACTATCATCAGTTTAATCGAGGAAGATTTTCATCCACCCGAAATTTAATGAACTGTCCAAGGACACAGAGTGAGACTGACAAAAATTTAGTGTCCACAGCAGCAGTGTAAAAATTGCCCTACCAGATCAAGCATAACGTGCTTGATTTGGAATGTAGGGTCACATTAAAGACTGATTGCTCAGCAATAAATCTAGCCAGCAGGGAAGCAATATTAATAAACCATTAGGATGGCTAAACTTATAAAACTGACCAGGCAACAGCCTGTTGAGGCTTTTTTGTAATGTAAGAGGAAAATTATTACCAATATATGAACATAATGGGGCAAAAAGGATACATATTTCTGAAGCTAGTGGTCCAAAGGGTTACATAAAGTTGTTTACGCCCACTTTTCATTTATATCTCTTGAGTATAACTTTGTGGTTACGCTCATACTATCATTTTCCTGAAAGTGTTCATGGAAATGGAAGTACAAGGTTGTTTTCTATGCAAAAGTTGTTTAATTGCACTGTGGACTAATTTGAAATCCTCCTCCTGAGAAAGTGGTTAGCATCTTTGGAAAAACAAAAATAATTTACCATTTGGAAAAGACTTAGGAAAGTCTGAAATTCCAGTTATCTGAGTTAAGATGAATAGTCATTTTGTTTACGGAGAATTATATAATCTAACATTACAATATATCTATTATATGTTACAAGTAACTTAGTATCGTGTTTATTTTTTAACTAGACAAAATTTACAGAAGTTTATTTCAGAAACAGTCTTCAAATCTGAATGAGATAGTATATATTACATTCTGTTTCTTAAAACTCAAATCACTTAGAGGGAGCTGACTATAACTTAAACACCTGACATGATCGAACCCAGCTGCCTACAAAGCTTCTGTAACTGATGCAATGTCTGGAATTAACCTTTCATTCCCAAGATAAATGTATAGTGATCTTTCACTCTTTTTTACATGTTGTGCCCACTGACTTCAAGTGAAATGCAAGAAGATTATGAAACCTGGTAAGAAAGAACTTCTTTAGTATATGCAAATAAACACATGTGCAATAAATGACAATGTAGGGCCATATCTGACCTCCTCTGGTTTCTCTGTTGATGAGGCAGGGATCAGAGAAGCCTCGAAGATCCATCTTTCTTTACCTATTTTAACACCAACCTTTCCATCCGCATCACCCTATATCTATGTTGGGTTCAATAAGTTTTTTCAATGACCATATAGAACTCACAACAAATGAAGGAAGTCTATTAAGGAAGTTAATCATCAAAATCAGCAAAGAATAAGGATACAGTCATTGGTCTTTACAGCCAGCAGCCAAATCTTTCTCCTGTTATGAGCCTCCCAACTACATGGTTCCTTGACCTTAACTTCCAGGGATCCAAGAAGCCAACCAGGCTGTCATTCTGTCCCATGGTTCCACCGTCTCAGGCCAGATAGGGAGAGGGTACTCCTTAGACTGGGTGGTGCTCATCAGAGTCTCCATGCCAGTATGTGCTGGATCTACTCTATGCTGTTTTTGCGCCTTAAAACAGAGATCTGGATCTTGCTTTTCCAAGGTCTGTGGCAGGTGCTTTTTGTTTTTACTTCTGCTTCAGAGATGTCTCATCTGTGTAGCAGAGAAGTGCAAAGGAGACCTGTTTCCATAGTCCCCAAGTGGGAGTTATAGACTCATATATTCCTCTTGCTCTTGAGTGCCATCAAGGTGGTTGCAAACCAGAGCAAGTCCATGTTCAACAGAACAGAACACTGCCCGCCCTGCCCCATCCTCACAATTATACCTGTACTTGGACATTTTGTTGTCATCTTCCACTTTTCTGTGATCATCCACTTTACCATGGATGATGCCCAACTCCAAGGACTGGTCTCGCCTGTCATATCCGAAGTTTGGAAGAACAAGTCTTGTTATCCTTGCCTTTAAGGAATATTCTAGTTATACATCTTCCATGACAGATTTGTTTGTTCTTTTGACAATCCATGGTACTTTCAATATTCAACAGTGCCATAATTCAATTCAAATGCATCTATTCTTCTTCAGTCTTCCTAATGCAATGTCTAACTTTTATTTGCCTTGGAGGAGTTTGAAAATATCATGCCCTGAGTGTCGGACATCTCAGTCCTCAGAGTAACAACCTTGCTTTACAGCTCTTTACAGAAGTCTGTGCTGCAGCGTTATGCGATGTAATATGTTGTGTGATCTCTTGGCTGCTGCGTCCATGAATATTGATTATGGCTCCAAGCCAGAGGAAATCCTTGACAACTTCAATCTTCCCCATCTTAATCACTATGCTACCTATTGACCCAGTTGTGAGGATTTGGGTTTTCTTTAAATTGAGTTGCAATCCAAATTAAACCTGAAACCCTTGATCTTTATCAGCAAGCGCTTCATGCTCTCCTCACTTTTAGCAAGCAAGATTGTGTCATCTGCATATCCCAACTTGTAATTAGTCTTTCTTTAATCCTGGTTCCACAACATTCTTCATATAATCCAGCTTCTCTGATTATCTGTTCAGATGGAATAAGTATGGTGACCGGGTACAGATGGACACCTTTTCCTGATTTTAAGCCATGCACATTAGCTTAAGCATGCAGAATAGTCCCTTGTTCTGTTCACATGACTGCCTCTTGATCCATGTAAAAGTTTCGCAGGATAAAATGAAGTGTTCTGAATTCACATTCTTTTCAGGGCTACCCATAGGTGTTTCAGTGTTGCTGTTGTTTAATGTTGTTGGATGATGAACCCAGTCAAATGTATTTGCATAATCAATAAAACACCTTTCTGGCATTCTCTGCTTTCAACTAAGATCTGATATTATTAATGATACTCTTTGTTCCATGTACCTTTTGCTTCCTTCATGAATGATGTTTTCAATTTTTCCTTCCACAGCTCATCCTGTCTTCTGTCATTAATGTTCAATGTGACCAATCTGTTCTTGACATGTACTCCTTTCTCATTGTTTCTAACATTTGCATTATAATTGCCAATATGTATTATTGCATCTTGATTGCATGTTTGATCAATTTCAGATTGAAGATATTGGTAAAATTCTTTAATTTCTTTATCACTAGATGTATTAGTCTGAGTACTTTAGAGAAACAAATCCACAGAAACTCATATGTATAATAGAGAGTTTTATATAAAGGGTAAGTGCACATCAGGAAAATATCCCAACCTAGTGCTGTGCAAGCCCACAAGTCCAACATTAACCCATAAATCCAACACCAATCCACAAAGTCCTCCTCCATCTCACCAAACACACACAGTGACGCCGACTGCAGGAGGAAAGCCGAATCAGTGAGTGTGTAAGCATCTCAACACTGGCAGGGTTCTCCACACGGCTGTTCCAGCACATATGGCTGCACTGGGGTAGGTCCATGCGGCTTTTCCTTGGGGATGTCTTGCAGGAAGTGAGCCTTGCCAGCTGAAGCGGGGAACTGGCTAAGGGATCTGCAACCTAGTCCAACCATCAGAAAGCAAGAGACCCAAGAACTTGAAAGGGAAGGCTTACTGAGCCATTTATCCCTCCACCCTTCAACTAACCCCACATGTGTTTATCAGCCAGGTTGGCACAATAAACTTTAACTCACTAGATTTAGTAGTTTGGTATATAAATTTAAGTAATCATTGCATTGATTGCATACTTGAATCTGGATAGATATATTGCTATCACAGACAGTTTGTACTTTAAGGTAATTTGACCTTTAAGGATATTCATTAAATAGTCTTTTTGACAATGAAAACACACCATTCTTTTTGAATGTGTCATTCTGAGCAGAGGAAGCCATATGATATTCTGATTTAAAACAGCCAATATCAGTTCATTTCAGTTCACTAATGCTAAGGATTACATTCATTTCATTTTTGATGATTTCCAGTTTTCCTAGATTTATATTTTTCACTTTACAAGTTCTGACTCCAGTAGGTAAATTGATGTTTTCAGCTATTTATTCTTATTTTTGAGTCATGCCCCATCAGATCCTGAAGGGTTTACTCCCACAGCCTTTACTCCATGCATGTCACCATGGGAGACTCACTTTGACAAGGTCATTCCTCAGTTATATTTCCTGTGCCTTCTGACCCACAGATCCATCCTCTGGCATGGTCTCTGGCAATGTGCTGCTTCCCTTCCTTAGGCCTTTAGTATCTGGCAATGTTTTGACTCTGTTCATAAGGTTTTAGTGGCTACTTCCTCAGATGTGGGAAGTCAAGGGTCTTTTAAGAGTCTGTTCTTAGTCTGGAGCTCCACTGAAACCTGTTCATTTGGGTGACCATTCTGGCAGACACGTGGTTAAAGATTCAATAAGGTGTATATTTTTTAAAATTCACAACAGAATGTATATCAGAAAAAAGGATAAAAATATATGTTGTGGTAGATTAGCATATATCATATTTTAGCATTCACAAATATTTACTGAATTTTCCCAGCAACATTAGAGTATAATTTTACTACCATGGAAATATTTATCTGATTTTACTTAAGTGCAGCTTATCCACATTGTCTTAAAGTACTGCTTATAGCAAATCAATCAACTGGAAAAGAAATGAAAATTACCCAATGTTCTATCACAAGAATAAAGAAGTTTCATATGTTAATATTAGGGAAAAACAATCAGCTACGTAAAGGAAAAACAAGCAGGCACAATTATTGATATATTTAACATAAATATCAGAGACATATTGAGTGAAAGACCTCAGCCACAATAGAATACAGAATACTTAACTAAATTTATATGACGTACAAAGCTAATAAGTGGCAGAAGAAATCAAAGCACTGGTAAAGTTCTGGCAGAACATGAAGGTACAGTGGAAATTATTGCTAACTTTTTCTATAGTTATAAAATGTTTATATAAAATTTTTGGTAAGAGTAATATACTTGTAAATTTAAGAGTCCTGTCAATGGAGTGGCAAAGAAGTAGTTGCTAACCTAGATGTTGGCCTTCTATCCCCTCAGCTCCTCTACAGAGAACGATGTGGTGGCTGCTTCTGTGTAGTATCGCAGCCTTGGACACCCTTTGGGGGAACGCTACGTAGGCCTAGATGATCAGTATGAGTTGAAATTCTACTGGCCTGTGGTGATTTTGTTCTTGTTTTTTGTTAGTTTTTTCTTTTTCCAGTGATCTGATGAGTCAGAGCTCACTGCTCTGTATATTTAATGGTTCTGTATTTGACTGCATGTAATTTATATCTTAAAAAAAAACTCCAAATAATACATTAGCTGTAGTGTCTCCGTATAAAGGGTTAATGATATTGAAAGAAAATGGCAGATTTTGCTTGATTTCCCCTTTGGGGGCAGATCAAGCCCTTCAGGTTTCTGGCACACCTCTTGTTGAAAACTTACTGCCCTTTCCTGGGGTGCACGTGGGGCCAGCACTCATTTCACTCACAAGGACCCAGATATTAGCTTAATGAATCCCGAAATGCATCCGTCAAACGACAAGTGTGTGCACATGTGAAATACAGAAATACTTGGTGCTGCCATGATTTATGACAGTGTTGCACAAAATAGGAATCTTAGGGCTTTGTATTTCTACATTAAGCCCCGCAACACTTGCCTTCCAGCTCGACAGGGCCAATTATTCTTTATCGTAATTCATTTCCCATTGCCAGTGTATAAGTCTGTTATCAATCACAAATGATTTATCTGCTTCTTGATTCAAATCACTGTGGTATACCTGGTCCAGGTGACACAAAATAGATTGTTGAATAGAAATACATCACTCTCTGTGAAGCAGATATTAAAGGATGGAAGAAAAATGGAATTTTTCTGAGAAAATAAGTAAAAGCCAAGATGGAATTGCACTATGTCTAAATTTTCTAAAATGTCTCTGATCTGTAGAAACTAAGAGAAAAAATGCTTGTCAAAATATTCCATATTATGCAACTTTCTTTAAACTGCTGGGGAAAAATAATGATCTTTCACTACTCTTAAGAAACTCCCTCCTTGGTAATGGAACGGTGGGGGGAGAAAGGGAGAACCGATTACAATGGTCTACAAATAACCCACTCCCTGGGGGATAGACAACAGAAAAGTGGGAGAAGGTAGACATCAGTCACTGTAAGACATGAAATAATAATTTATAAATTATGAAGATTCGTGAGGGAGGGAGGGTGGGGAATATGGGAGGGGAAAATGAGGAGCTGACACCAAGGCATCAAGAAGAAAGAAAATGTTTAGAGAAAGATGATGGCAACAAATGTACAAATGTGCTTGACACAATGGATGGATGGATGGATTGTGATAAGTGTTGTATAGCCCCCAATAAAATGATTTTTTAAAAATAAAAGAAACTCCCTCCTTACTGGTTCACCCAGTTATCTTATAAACTATAGTGAACTACTGATTATTAGTCCAGGACAGTCTAAATTTGAAGGGTTCTATTAAACAGGGAAGCTATTTCTTCATTCCACTCTCATTGACTGTGGGAGAACAACAGGGTCCGCGGCAGGATCTAGTTTCTAAAGCGAGTTCCAGTGAGGGGTGTGGACAAGATGGAGATATGGACACCTCCCAGTCTCCCTACTTCTTTTATTTCTTTGCAGATCAAACATCCAATGGCAGAGAGTCCATTTGAGCCTCCTCTCACGCTGTGAGTCAGACTGTCACCTTAGGGAAAGCCAGTCTTCACATCTTTCTTCCATACAGCGGTGGTGGGATTGAACTATTGATCTTATAATTGCAGCCAAGTGATGAATCACGGTCCCACCAGAGTCCTTAAGAAAACAAACATGAACTCATAATTTATTGAAGAATGTTTGCAATAGGTAGTTGAAAGCTGAGAATGAGATTCAGGAAACTGCAAAGTTCAAGAATAGATAGTTTTCTTTCAAAGGAGAGAGTATATAGGCACTGATGTCAACTCCTATACAAAGGTCAAAGAAGCTGAAAAAGTAGAGAAGCCAAATGAGTTTCGTACTTCACAGGTCATTGTTAGGTATAAAACAGTATTTAAGTGCTGTAGAAGGGATGAAAGACAGAATGCAAAGTATATGCAATATGGGTGAAGTTATGAACTAGAGGGACGTTCTGTCAACTATAAAGAGAGGTGTGAAGTGACTCAAATAATAAGCCAGGGATTTAGAGGAGAGAGGTGAGGAGTTCCTGTGCAGGGGAGGGGTGACATGTGATGGGACATTGAAGAAGAGGCAGAGTCAGAGAGATGAGGAATATGGAAGTTATGCGAGAGAAAGAAAATACTTCTGAGGTTGAGGGGGTGGGGAGTGGGGGGGGAGAATAATAAAGGAAGGTAAACCATAGAGAAGAGAAAATAGACAACCAGCAAAGGGTCTGGCAGGTATCCCCATTCCATTAAACAACTTAACAAGTGAGATCATAGATGCTCAGAAATCATGAACCACAGACGTTGGAGGAGACCCAGGATAAAGAGTCCCAGATTCATAAAGAATGGAGACCCTACCTCTTCCTATTTCTCACTATTACAGGTTCAGAATTGTCTTAAATAAAATTAGCTCACTGCTGACCAGAAACTGAAATACTTTTCTAAATAGGTGTAGGAACATAAAGAGCAAAACAATTACATTTACACTTAAAACACATTTTCATTTAGATTAGCGCCTTATTATTTAACACTTTTGAATCTCAATTACTTCATCTGGAAATGAGAAGAGCAATCACCTGATAGTGATAAAAAGAGTCACATTTGGCTTAGAGCTGATAGAAAAAAATATGGCGAATGCATCCATATTTAGAATGCGTCTATGAACTGTCCATTGATCTTTGCTTAGAAGCATATGCATACATATGACTATCCCAACAACCACATGCGAAGCACGAGACAGGATAGATGATTGTCATTTTAGACACGAAAACATTGCAGAGAAAAGGAAATTAAGTGATTTGCTCCAAGTCGGATAAACCCAGAGGTAGAACTCACATTCGTAACAGGTGATTTCCTGGGGGCTTCAAAATGACAAACATTACATTCATGAATATGTTTTTAAAGATGTATTGTTTCAAGAGATCTGGGGGGCAGGCATTGTCTCAGTGAATCTAGAAAGTTCTCTGTATGTTTCATAGAGGCAGTCAGAATGATTGTGAAGAACTTCTGCTTGGTGATTGTTTGCACCTGAATCCAGAACACAGTAGCTAATAACGTGGTGGCTAATCTAACGAGTCAGTGGTTTCAGCACACAAGCTTGCTGCCCAGAAGAAAGGGGACCATCTTCCACAAGTCCAGATCTACTTGATAGCAGCGGGTGGTAGATATATTTTAAAGCTCAGTAAGATTCTAAAAAGGAAGCCTTCCTTTATAATTTCACAGTAAAAAAGACAAACACATGGTGTTGCTAAATCAAGAGATACTTTTTTCCAGAATACATCAGATTTATCAACACCTTACATATAATTTCACTGATTTCCCAGAATATTTACACATAACGAATAGTATTATTTTCTATAGTTCATAATAGTAAAAAGCATTTGAGAGAAAAGATAGTATATATGATGAATAAACATTAAAATTTATCACCATGGCAAGATTTTAACATTTTAAATATTATTGAAACATTAAAATATGATTTGCATTTTCAAAGAAAAGGATGCTAAGGTTATATATTCTTCCACTTCTGATTCTCTTATTACAGTTTTAGATTTACAGGAATTTTTTTTCAAGGATCTGCCACTTATGTGCATAGAATGTGGAATACTTGTTATTTCAGGGCTGTAAGAACATCAAAATAAACAGGCTGCAGAGAATAACGGGAAAGTCAATTCCTCTCTAAAGCTGAAATATATTACAATTCAGGAAAGAAATGCCAAGATGCACTATAGAAGCATACTTGGGAATTAAAATTTTACTCACCCTCGATTGACTGGTCGGTTTATCTAGAGAACAAAAAGGAAACATCAGAGATATAATCCAGGCAGCTCCTGATCAGGCACTATTTGGAAGAGACGGTCTTGGATGGAGACCCAGCTTGGGCTGTGCATGCGTTTGCTGTGGCCATTGAGAAGGCCTGGTGGTGTAGTTGTTATGTGGTTGGTTGCTCACTGCACGCTCAGCAGTTCTGATTCTCTACTTCCAAAAAGCATCACCATGTGGGAAGCACAGGGGACAGTGCTACCCTGTCCTATCGGGTAACCATGAGTCATTGACTTTATGGGAGTGATTTTGTTTCTTTGAGTGATCTTAATCCGAAACCATTAAACATTCATATTCTGTAACTCACTCCTGAGTTAACTGCTTGGTAAACTAGAGGAGAGAGATTCACACTGTGGCTTCAGCAAAGGGCTCAGGAATAGGGACTGTTGTCAGCATGGCGCAGGGCCCCGCAGGGGTTCCTTGTGTTGTCCACAAGGCCACCAGGGGATGGAACCAGCTCGATGGCACCTAACAACAACAACTCTTAAAATTCTAACTCTAGAGGGGATGGAACTTTCAGCTACACTCCTCGCCCTTGTTGGATACATATACAAGGAGAATCTTGTCCCGTAGTGTATAATATCATATGCCCGGGATAGATATAAGTGATAATTAAGCACTTGAAATGTCAGTAGTTCAAGTAAGATGTGCAGTCAGGGTAACAAACACAGGATTTCAAGACAGTACAGAAAGGGTAATACATAATTAATAACTCTTATGTTGAAAATACATTGAAATTATATTTTATGTGCATTAGATTAAGTGAAAATATTATCAAATTGAATTTCACTGGCTCATTTTTACTTTTTATGATGCATGTGACATGCTGTCCTGCACAGGAATGTCATGTCTTGCTTTCATTACTGGTTTTTTCCTACTGGAGATATTACACACACACACACACACACAGAAGCAATGAGCTAATCACAGTTTTATGTAAGTGTAAAGCAGGTATACTTTAAGAGCAAAGCAGGTCCCTCTGTGATGTAGTTAAAGTTTATTGTGCCAACCTGGCCAATAAACACATGTGGGGTTACTTGAAGGGCAGAGGGATAAATGGCTCGGTGAGCCTCGCCTTTCGAGTTCTTGGAGGCTCTTGCTTTCTGATGGTCGGACCAGGGTGCAGCTGCCTTAGCCAGTTCCTGCTTCAGGTGACAAGGCTCACTTCCTGTAAGACACCCCCAAGGAGAAGCCACATGGACCTACCCCGACACAGCCCCTGCCAGTACTGAGATGCTTACACATTCCCTACTTCGACTTTCCTCCTGCAGTCAGCATCATAGTGTGTGTTTTGGGAGATGAAGGAGGACTTTGTGGATTGCTGTCGAACACATGGGTTAATGTTGGACTTGTGGGCTTGGGCAGCACTGGGTTGGGATGTTTTCTTGATATGCACTTAACCTTTACATAAAACTCTCTCTTACACATATGAGTTTCTGTGGATTTGTTTCTCTAAAGTACCCAGACTGACACACCCTGATTTTACATGGACCTAGTATTGGGGAACGGTTCTTGTTTGCAAAGGGAAAATAAAATAGGTGGAGATTTCAGTTTGCAGAGAATGGTGGAGCTTTCTCATTAGTTTGCTTCATCCATCATTGGGTGGCCAGCATATGTCTTCTAAGTTTATCTCAGAATATCATTCCATTTCAGGATGCTTTCTAACCTGCCTCCAACGTCAGGATGCTTACCAGGCCCAGGTTTCAGGTCCATTGTTTCTTTAGCAGTCAGAAGTCTACATTCTCCCTTGATCAGTGTAAAATCAAAACCAAGCTCAATGCCATTGAGTTGAAGCATATTCTTAGTGACTCTATGGGACCAGGTAGAACTGCCCCTGAGTGTTTCTGAGTCTGTAACTCTCTGCCCCCATTTTATTGGGGGTTCTCACAACTCTTGTAACAAACCATACATCAGTTGAATCCGACATATCCATATGTATATTCCATCATTCTTTTCTAGATATTTACTTTCCATTGAGCCCTGGGGATCGGCTCCTTCTTTTTCCCCTCCATCCTCCCCACCACCCAACCCTCATGGTCCCCTGATAGATTGCAGATGGTTGATTATTTTCATATCTAACTATGACCGCACATAACCACATACCTGCAGTTAGAGGGAAGAACAGAAACCAGAGGGAAGTGAGACGGGAGAGACTGTAACTATTATTGGGAGTAGAAAGCCCCATCTTTTACTCACCTATCAACACTGTTTCCAGAAATTTAAGAAAATATTTATGGAGCTCTCCTCTTTAAATTCAATACTAGTGCCCATACTCCACCCAATCTATATTTTCATTTCATATAATTAAAGTGTTTTCTTTTAAAAATAGCTTTGTTGTTATGTAATTCACACATCATACAATTTAACTGTGCAATCATCACCAAAATTTCAGAACATTTTCTCCTCATACTTGTGGTTAGCTCCCATTTCCTCCAAATTTTTCCTATCATGCTCTTAGGTAATTATTAATCCAGGTATTGGTACTATAAAGTTACTTATAAACTGGAATTTTTGGTTGTGTTTTTTAAGTAGTATTTTTATTGCAGATAATGTCCTGGAGAGATAGATTAATTAAAGAGAATTGTACTCATTCTGATTCAAAAGTTTGGCTTTCTCAAGTTTGCGTCAACTATGCACTTAGAATGCCAAGGACCAGATGCTGAAGCATGAAAAATTGTCTACTGTCATGCTACACTTTTATCAGTAACTGGATGGTGTGCACAGTTAATAACCTTAGCTGCTAACAATCAAAAACTCTAGTAACTTAGTTCTAAAAAAACAGTGGAAAATTCTAGGAGCACAATTCTACTCTGACAGACAAGATGCAGTCCCGAGTAGGGATTGACTTGATGGAAAACATCTTCATTTAAAAAAAATTATGCTATAAAACTTTTGGAAGAGAGTCAATAGGTTAGTGTTTCCCATAAGAAATCAATTATACTTTGATTGGTTGAGTGTATATTTTCCAAATTTATCAATTTTCTGAAAGAGAAACTTAATTTATAATTAAATTTCTATTTGATATCTAACTTTTAATAAAATCTATGTATAAATATAGTTCAAACATAAGTTTCTTCAGTACTTGACACATTTACTACTTCCACGAGATAATTACTTCTAAATTCTTTAGTTGATTATTTGTTATTTGTTTCTACTTCTTTAAGTAACACCCCTATGTTTTTCATCTTTGCTTGTCTATTTTAGACATTGGCCCTGGAAAAAAAGACTTTACTTTGTGCACTAATTTTAACTCCCTATGTAGACACATAGGCACATTCACCATAAATACCTAAGATTCTCACCCTCCTACACTTCAATGATGTTGAAATGTTGCCAAACTCATAATAAATAAGGCGTGAAGGCTAATTCATATATTTAACCCACCATCCTTAACAAGAACGTAAATTATACAATTATGCCAAGGAGGTGTCAAGTTACATAGAAATAGAATCCGATGTCAAGTTATATAGAAATAAACAATTTAAAGAAAGTTATCCAAAAACACCATATTAGCCTTCTATCCAATAGTGACATGGCATCTCTCTCTTCCACCTGTCCATCATCCTCAACTAGGACTCAGGTTGATTTGTCTTGCAGGTCTTCAATGAAAGAAATAAAATTCCAGCATAGTAGGACCTATTTTTGTTCATCTGTTTAATGTGTTTTCTTTATTATTAAAATTTAAGCATTCAATAACACAGTATTAAAATTTAAAATTAATGTTTGAGTTTGCTAACAAAAATGTGAGTAGCTATAAATGTATGGAATAAGGGCGCAGTGTATCTTTGTTCATTTACTTATTTTCCTGGAATATAAGTCACCGATGGTATCTACACCTTCTCCTAACTCAGTATTGTGATTGTGGTCCTCTTGGCACAAAATGATTGGAATGTACTTTAAGGAGGATGAAGAAAGAGGGAAATGAAAAATCCTCCCCCGAAAAGAAAATAAATAATATACAGCACGTGAATATAAGGAATAGGACAATGATAGTAATTAAATATCCATTTCATGTGGTAGGTCTGTTTTAACAAACACACTTTGGTTCATGTAAAAGAAATATGAATATTTTTCTATGGGTTTTATTTGATCTTATGCACTGGTGATATAAAAGAATAATGAAACCCCAAGTCTCCCTTTTGGCAAACTAAATGTGACTGTAGTCTGGACAATTTTACAAGTGAATTTGGTAATTCTTCAGTTAGTTTGAATTTAAATCTGATCAAATGCTCTTTCCGCTTGGCTTAAAGCCAGTAAGGTGTGAGTCAGAGTTGTTTGTATCTTTACAGTTTCTGTCTTTCTGCTGAGCAAATTATTTAAGAAGCTGCACGCTATGAATATGAATGCAACCTCAAGATTAAGGAAAGACCCATTAACAACCTCTGATAGACACGTGGCATGATTCCATGATGAAAGTGAAGAGACTGGCCCCACTATGAGACATGATGCCTCTCAGTGACCAAGGGCGATACAGGGGACAGCACCGGGGACACAGTGTGGGAAATGCACCTGACCTGATCCCACCACACCGAGGCAAAGCACTGGGGGAGTGCAGCGGAACAGCAAGGGAATGGAGTGGCAAGGTCCCCAGGGAATGCTGAAAGTGGACTTTGGGGCCAGGGCGTGGTGCCCCAACAGACTGGACTGGAAAACACTCCTAAGGGCCAGCAAATGATCCTCGAACGAACTACAAGCTTTTCTATTGTGAAGTGATTTGTTTTGTTCTTTGTCAGTGGTTTGTTTTTGTTGTTTTGTTGTCTGGTTGTATACTGTTGCATTGCTTTCCTCTGTCTTGTTTTCATGCATGTTAGTGTCTCCACAGGTTTGTCTGAATAGGACAGGCTGGATGAACTATCTGGAGGAAAAACAACAGGATCGACAGTTCCAGGGGGATTTGGAGTGGGGAAGGGGGGTGGTAAGGAAGTGGTGTTAACACACACGGACAAGGGAACAACATGGGACCCAAAATGGTAGTGAGGGGAGAGTGGCAGGCCTGGTGGGGAATGATAAGGGGTAAGGCTGCGTAGAGAAGAGGTATAGCTGTAGCCCAGGTGGTGACGGAGCATGGTATTGGGGCAGGAGGAAAGTCAAGGGAGATGGAGAAAGGAGCTGGGAGTCAAGGAGCATTTATGGAGGTCTAGACAAAGACATGTACATGCAAATATATATATGAGGATGGGGAAATAGATCTACTGTCTATATTTATAGGTTTAGTATTAAGGTGGCGGAAGGACCTTGGGCCTCTACTCAAGCACTCTCTCAATGCATGAATATTTTCTTTTATTAAATTTGCACTCTGATGCTCACTCTCCCGACACAACTGCTGAAGCCAAAGCAGGAGAAAAAGTAAATGTGGTCAAGAAAGCTGATGGTGCCCGGATATCAAAAGAGATAATGACTGGGGTCTTAAAGGCTTGAAGATAAACACGCGGCCATCTAGCTCAGAAGCAACAAAGCCAACATGGAAGAACACACCAACCTGTGTGATTGTGTGGTCCCAAAGGGATCAGTTATCAGGCATCAAAGAACAAAAAATCATATCATTGGCTGCACACCTCCATGATACGATTGCTAAAGACAAACGGGTTCATAAACAAATGTGGCGAAGAAAGCTGATAGTGCCCGGCTATCGAAAGAGATAGTGTCTGGGGTCTTAAAGGCTTGAAGGTGAACAAGCGGCCATCTAGCTCAGAAGCAATAAAGCCCACATGGAAGAAGCACACCAGCCAGTGCGATCACGAGGTGCCAAAGGGACCAGGTATAAGGCATCATGCAAAAAAAAAAAGAATATATATATATGTGTGTGTATGTATGTGTATATATATATATATATATATATATATATATATACATATACATATATACCATAGTGAATGAAGGGGGAAGTGCAGAGTGGAGACCCAAGGCCCAAGTGTCGACCACTGGAGATCCCCTCACAGAGGGGTTTAGGAGAGGAGACAGGTCAGTCAGGGTGCGATGTAGTACCGATGAAGAACACAGCTTTCCCCCAGATCCTGGATGCTTCCTCCCCCAACTACCATGATCCGAATTCTACCTTGCAGGACTGGATAGGGCAGAGATTATACACTGGTGCATATGGGAGTTGGAGGCACAGGGAATCCAGGGTGGACGATACCTTCAGGACCAGGGTGTGAGGGGCGATGCTGGGAGAGTGGAGGGTGAGTGGGTTGGAAAGGGGGAACTGATTAAAAGGATCCACATGTGACCTCCTCCCTGGGAGATGGACGGCAGAGAAGGGGGGAAAGGGAGACTCCAGATAGGGCAAGATATGACAAAATAACAATCTGTGGAATATCAAGGGCTCATGAGGGAGGGGGGAGTGGGGCGGGAGGGGAAAAAAAAGAGGACCTGATGCAGAGGGCTTAAGTGGAGAGCAAATGCTTTGATAGTGATTAGGGCAAAGAATGTATGGATGTGCTTTATACAATTGATGTATGTATATGTGTGGATTGTGATAAGAGTTCTATGAGGCCATAATAAAATGTAAAAAAAGAAAATGATTAGGGCAAAGAATGTACAGATGTGCTTTATACAATTGATGTATGTATATGCATGGATTCTGATAAGAGTTGTATGAGCCCCTAATAAAATGTTAAAAAAATAAAAAAGAAAGTAAAGAGAACTTGAAGCATTGACTGGCAAAGATCAAAGTAGATACAGCATAAATAAATTTTCCGAAACCTCACAATGGAATTAATAAGAAGTATCATAATAGAGAAAACACTGAAGTTGCTAAAATTTTCCTTTTCCTTTGGCCTATAATCCACATCAAAAGGAATAAAGAACTGTAAAGGAAAGACATCACTTTGAGGACTCAGGAGTGCTTTACTCAAGCTCTTTTCAATAACTTCACATGTATAAGAATTCTGGACAGTGAATAAGAACGCATGAGGAATCAACACCTTTGAATGACAGTGATGGTAAAGAATATCCAATAAGTGAAAATAATAGTCAAGGTGAATATCTTGGAAGAAGCACAGACAGACTATCCATTACATGGTGGAAATATTGTAAGAGACTATTCCATAGACGAAGAGCTCATGCTTAATAGAGAGTCAGCAAAATACAGAAGACCCTAAATGAGACTGATGGACACAATGGTTGTAACAATGGGTTCAAACATAAGAACCCTTCTGAGCATGGGGCAGGACTAGGCAACATTTCATTCTGTAGTGCATAGAGTTACCATGTGTCTGGACCAATTCAATGGCACTTAACAGCAATTCAGCAATTAACATACTACATAACGAATCACATCTGTCTCTTGTCTTGCGTTCTTTCTAGGAGTGATGCTCAGAATGAGCTCTAGGAAAGAACACTATTGTCATAATCTGAGGATTTACTAAGACTATATCACTTGATGCACTAATCCAAGGCCAATGGAGCAAAAACTGAGAATTAATATGAATGTATAATGAAGGATTTAGGAAGAAGTGAGCTTCTTGCTCAAATTAGAAGCAGTTTCTCTTTTCCAAATCCAATGATACTATAGCAGTCTCTTTCTTCTTCATACCTCTGTACTTCTTAAGACATTTAACCAGCCATTAAGCTTCCTATAATTTCTCGGGAGAGAAAATATGTGTGATTCTAAAGATAAGGTTTTCTTTTTAGTTTATAGGTAGCTCACTCTTTGAATCGTTTCCAGCTTTAATTCTCTTCCCTAAACCTTAGAAAAGGATCTATTTTTAACCATTTTTCTCTAAGAAATAAGCCATTCATATATTTGAGATAGATATAGCAAAGTATATGGAAAATGAAATTAAGAAATAATTCAGTTTTCAATGAACTTTCTGGAATATTTATACATCTCCAAAATAAAGTTACATTTTAAACCTATTTTTAAATTGAACTCTGTAAATATAAATCCAAACATAACACAAAATCCATTCATCATCTTTTCTTATCTTGCTAGTCCACCCACGCCTTAACTGAACACATTTCTGCAGTGGTGGAATAGGTGAGCCTGCTTGCTTCTTGAGGAATGCCACTAACTTTCGTATTCTACCATCATTCCTGAGCTCAGAATTTATGTTTTTGTGTGTTTAGAGCATAAAACCTGCCCAACCTTATTGAACTATTCTTGCTGTACTACTTTCGGTCAGAAGCAATTATTGTAACTGTACATCCTGAAATTACTTCAGAGTCTCTTGCTGAGCTAGATGAGCTTCTTGACAGGGCAACAATGACATTTTACATTCTGCAATAACAGAACCCTCTGACTGTTATTTGGAAGCAGATGTTAAACACCTCTCTGGATGGTTTAAACTACAATGATTAAGTCTAATATCAAAGTGCCCCCTGCAGAATCACAGCCAGAAACCAGAGAGAAGTGTCTTTTCCAACAAAGTTCTGACTGCTACGCTGAAATCTGTACCCAAACCCTGCATATATTTCTCAAAAAATGCCTCTCTTGATATTTTGTCGCAGTTGCGGGATATCTGTAACTTTGCCACAAAAATGTCTGGACAGCGAAGAGATTATTTGGATCCCGTCAGTGACGGTGAGGGCAGAGACCTAAATAGGCCAAACACACATTGCTCTCTTTGAGTTGTATTTTATTTTAAAAATATAACCTGTGAAATCTGCATTCTATTCAACACTATATTCTGTTGTATGAAAATAATCAGAGTGCTTTAAATTATTCAAAATTGAGACAAATTGACTTTATAGTAATATTTATTGTGCTTATGCTATCTTGTTTTCACATCACTCAGTGCCTTAGAGGCACTGAGCAGCATACTGAAAACCCCAAGTTGTAAATACGCAACAAAATCGAAAACAATCACTACAAGAGTATTCTGAGAAAAATATTACTAAAAAGCCAGAGGTAACCATAGATTGCACCGAGTCTTACAGGTTTCCTTGGAACTTAACAACATCATTAATATCACAATCAAATGAAATTGTGCTGAAGATAATTCAAAATCCGTTGCAGGTGTACACCGACAACTAGCTGCCATAATTCAAGTCGGATGCAGAAAAGGGGTGTTATTGGTGGTGCCAGACGGATCTTGGCTGAAAGCAGAGAATACCAGAAGATATCTACTAGTGTTTCATTGACCGCGTAAAGGCATTTGACTGTGCACATCATAGCAAACCGTAGAAACCACTGAGAAGAAAAGGACTTGCCAAAATTGTCATTGTGCTCATGTGGAATTTGTACATGGATCAAGAGGCAGTCATTAGAACAGATCCATAAAAATGCATAATCAAAACTTATCGCCTTTTGTCGAGATTTACTTCATTACTTTAGTTAAAACTGCCAAATAATATTTAACTGAAAGATGGTGTTTAGAGTTCCTAGATGTTTTTCTTGCATGTAATTAGTTTATACCTTAATTAGATATTTGTTTTCTTATAGTAAATGTTTTTCAAGAAATAACCAAACCTTAGATAAAGACAGAATACTTTTAAATAGATTATTCTACAAATATTAACAGCATAATAGAATCTGAGCCCTTTAAGTTAAGATTGGCATTACTAAGCCATTACCTATGCACTTTCAGCATGCAATGTATTCAATGATTATATCTTAGAAAAGAAATTATTCACCTTTCTTACTCTATTATATTATTACCTAATTTTATTTTTTAAAAGTCATAGTTTAGGTTAAAATTTGTTCGAAATTTTTCTAGCAATTAATAATATCATTATTTTTCACTGTTCGGAATTATCTGACTAAACCGGTAAAATTGACTCAATCCTTCAGCTAAATACTTCCCTGGTGTAGACGTGTATGGCATTTCAGGGTATCCTGTAGTATCAATGCTTGTTCGCATTCACTTGGGGGAATGCAGTATAGATTTGAACAGTATTGGCACCACGCTTTCCTAAGGGACCATCGGGTTTCGTTTACATTTAACTCTGGACCCTGATTTAAATCAGATTTCTTCTGGGCTTAATTAACGCTAATACCTTAATCCTTCTAATTCATGCTGATTTAGGTAATTTTAAGACAAATTCTATATACGAGTTGACTGAAGTGTTGAATTAGCTAACTTTATGAGGAAATCATTTAAAAATATTTTAAAGTTACATATTAATACTTGAATTATATTGACATTATCTCCTAAGGAAAAATTATAGCTTACAGAACCTTATTTACATAACAAGGAAAACATTCCCAAATGTGATTGTAACCACAGGTATGGATTTAGAATTGACCACACATATACTTGGGGACAAAATTCAATCCATTACACCCACATATTTGATAAAGGACTTGTGTTCAAAATTTATAAAGAACTCATAAAACTGTTCAATATTAAACCACCCATGTAAAAATGAATATGTCACAAATAGCAATTTTATTTTAAAATTATATGCTAATAGAAGTGTCTATGAATTTGTTGATATTTTATCATTAAATAATCATAAATGTTGCCAAAAATTAGATAGCACTATACAACTACTAGCATGACTTTAAAAAGGAAAAGTAACAAAAATTAATGCCACCAAATGCCGGTGAGGCTATGGAGCAACAGGAACTCATTCACTGTGGCTAAGAACACAAGTACAGCTACTTTGGAAAGCTGTTTGATAGTTTCTGTCAACACACAGGCTTACCACAGAATCAGCAGTGACACTCCTAAGAATTTATTAAATGAGCTGAAAGTTTATGCACACACACAAATGAAAACCAATCCCCCCCAAATATTTATAGTAGTCCTATTCATAATTGCCAAAAAACCTGGACAAAACTCAAATTTTCTTTCATAGGTGACTAGATAATCAGATTGTGCAACATCTCTATAATAGGATGTTATTCACCAGTAAAATGTGGTCATAAATTATGCACATATAGGGAGGGATTATAAATAAATATTGCTAAAAACTCAGTCTGAAAAAATACTTTTTACTGTACAATTTCATCTATAGGACATTCTAGATAATGTGCTTCCAGGAACTATATTGCTCCTTTGCTCTTGCTTTTCTGTCTGCCTGAAAAGCACACTTTATTCCCTTGGCTTATTCCCTTGGCGTAAGGACAGTAGTGGCATGTCGAAAAGTAGTTCGACAATTTTATCTGTCCACTTGCAGACGTACGAAAGTGGAGGGGTGGCACCCCAGCTGGCCATCAGGTCATAGCCTGACCTGTCTCCTTAGGAGTGTGTCCTTCCTTAAGGACTCTGGGAACTTCTCTCTGTCATCACCTGCCAGCTTGCTTGGACCCTGTCAGTGACCCTGAGAGCAGACAGAGCCCTGCCAGTTTTTCCACCTACCTCCCTTCCACAGGCTCTGCACTCACCGGCCTGTGATCTTCCTGCATTCTGCATCATTCCATGTGTATGCTTAAATTTGAAGAGGGACTTAGGAACTAGTTAGTATCAGACTTATAGACTCGAGTTATACTGGGCTTTCTTGATATATAACTTGATATAAAGCTCTTTCTTATACATATGAGAGTCACTGGGTTTGTTTCTCTGGTCAACCTGGCCAAACACGCATACTCATTCTTCAACACTCACCGTGGCCTTCTCCTGCGGAGGGAAGTCTAGTCTGACAACTAGGCTGAACCAAGGTTCTTGTTCTAAAGTTTCACATTGGTTTGGATATACTTCAAGTATGATTCTAATTGCAATATATTGAAAGTATCTATTTTCACTTGAGTCTCTCCAAAATGTTCTTAGCTATTTGAAGGGAAGAATTTTGTCTTTTTGATCTTGGCAAATTTGGTTTCTATGACCACTGCACTTACCTGCACTTTCTCCATCACTGTGAAAAAGGGCAACAATACTCCCCCAAATCAGTATAATTGGCTACTGGGTTGTACTCCCAGGAAAGTGTAACTTCTGAGTCCATGCTGTGAGATCAAGCATAATATTATAATCTTTATAATCAAAGTCTTTATTTTCTCTAGTAATATACTAATGGTTAGTATATATTTATCTGGTTCAAGAATTCTGATTGGTAGAATACTGCAATATACATAATAATTTTAAATATTTAATTCTAGAGTTTGCATTTTACCAAATATTTATTGACTTTCTACTATGGAGGTGTGACTGTGTTAGGCATCATTTGAATCTGCATGACTTTTATAATTAAAATAATGCAGAAAAGAAATATTACATGGTGGACTTTGAGATATCTTAATGCACATACAGCAAATTTTAATTTTTCTGTTAACATCTGAATGCTTCAAAGAAATTAGCCCCTGTAATCATTAGGCCCATAATTACAAAGGAAAAGGGAGGACTTTATATCAAGTGTCATGAATGAATTTAAAAAATAAATGTAAAGGTTAAATAGTGATGTTTTCAACATCTTCTTTGTTTCATTACTCAATTTCCATCCCAAGATACAAGACTATCTCAATAGGAATAATTAGGTTATAGCTGGTGATAATTAGATATAATTCACAAATATAAATATCAGAGATCATAAGTAACTGAGTTTTATAGCAGAACTTCTCTAATTAAGTAAAGCACACACTCAGCAATATTCTTGATGGGTCTAAGTCCAATACTTAAACTTTTGGCGGTAATAAGAGAAATGGCTCTTCAGATGTTCCTCCAACCCCGAGTCTGGTAATTGTATATTGGCATATTTCTGTATAAGAAACAAATTCCTGTGAATAAGTTTAGCTCTTATGACTCCACCACTATACCTAATTCAGGGAAACACATTTAGCAATGGTAAAGATTAAATCATAAATCTGGCCATGTTGTGTTGCTGAATAAAGCATAAGTTCTGTTGCATTGAACATTGAAAGTAAAATGTGCCCACTTGTTCTTTTTGATTCTTTAGTCCAGCCGAATATTGTACTCACTTCATAAGGTAATTATGAAGATTAAATGAGTGAACATGCACATAAAGACTTATTGTAAGTGCACAAAAGCTTAGCTACTATTACTTGCACTATATTGAATGATGTTAGTATTGTCTGGATTATATGAAAGAAATGAAGGTTCTTCAAAGAAGAATCAGGAATGAAGAGACCAGTAACTCTGTTTTTCACCATGTTATCTCAAGAAAGAAATATAATCACAGGTTAAACTGTTATAAGTAAAGACTTCAGAGATTTTGCATTTGACACAATAAGGATATTTCCTTATTTATTCTCTAAAATTAGATGACTCATGAGAATGGATCCAAAATCTCTCCACTCAAACTAAAGAGACAATATCAACTGACAATAATAGTAGATATACCTCCTTCTCAAGAAGGTTGTATCCCCTTAGGGATACAACCTGAACTAGTGTTAAGGACAATGGCATTAAGGGCTAGTAGGTGGAGCGTGAACTTTTCTGAATATTATTAGACAATACAAATTAGAACTTGTTGTTAGGGGCTGTCAAGTCTATCCCAACTCATAGAAACTCTATGGACAACACAGTGAAGCACCGCCCTGACCTGCACCATTCTTTTCTTGTTAGTCAGAAGCCCATTATTGCAGACAGTGCATTATTCCATGTCATTAAGAGACTCACTCTTTTTTTGAAGCCATTCAACTTGACCAAGCATGATGTCTTTTTTAGAGGAACTGATCTCTCCTGATGACATGTCCAAAACAAAGGAGATGAAATCTCCACATCCTTGCTTCTTAAGAGCATTCTTGCTGTATTTCTTCCAACCCAGTTTTGTTTGTCCTTTTGGTAGTTCATGGTACATTCAATATTTTATGCTGGCACCACAATCCAAAGGCATCAGTTTTTCTTTATCTCATAATTTAGCATCCAACTTTCCCATGCACAGGAAAATACCACCCCTGGCGTCAGGCTCACACTTGCCCTTGAAGTGGCATCCTTACTCTTGGAACATTTTAAGGAGGTCTTATGAAGCAGATTCATGCGATGCAATGCAGTATTTGATCTCTTGACTGCTACTTCTATAAGCCTTGATTGTGGATGCAAGCAAGCTGAAATCCTTGACAAAATCAAACTCTTCTCTGTGTATCATGGTGTTATACTTGGTGCAGTTTATAGGATTTTGTTTTGCCTTATATAAAGTTACAATCCATAACGAAGGCTGTCATTTTCCCAAGCTATTCTATTAGGACATAAATCAGACATCATAACACCATTAAATGATTCAGTCATATTAAGAAGTACTGTACAATCGTAACCGCAATCAGTTTCATTTTTTTCCTTCTTGTACACCTTGATATTCCTTGATATTAGCCCCCCCCCTTTCCATACTCTCCAGGAACCCTTAATCTAGTTATTCTTTCTATAGATTCACTAATATTGGTTTCATATAATGAAAAACGGAAAAATGCTACCGAAGAAGGCTACCGAAACTAACAAAATACAGCTAAGGTAAACTCCAGTTTGAAGGGAAAAAAAACCAAAGTATTAAAAATCATTTCAAGCTCAGAGTGTCAAAAGCAAGATCAAATGAAAGGGTTTTAACAATTCAAATCAGAATTTTTGGTTCATTTTAATCTACTATCACCATCTTTCTGTCTGATATCCAGACTATTCCCATCCCTCAATTATGGTCAGAGTGAAATTGCTGAAGGCTTATTCTCTGTGTAGATCTTCCAAGTGTATTTTGAGATTCGTGTCATCCATAGACTTCTGTACGCCAGAATCACACATTTTAATTTCTGATACCATTCCTTCCTTCATATTTGGGTTGTCTTATTTTCAATCCCTGGATCATGTATGTTGGTGCGCTCCTTCTGTGTCGGCTTATCCGATGTCTCACTAAGGTGGCTGCATGTTTGCAAACAAGCCTCTAAGGCCCCAGACACTATTTTTTGTGATTGCCAGGAACCATCTAGTTTCTTCACCACACCTATATCTTCCATGTGTCAAGCAGGGCCATGCCATAAGAACTAAATGTTGTTAGAGTGGAGCTAGGAATTAGTGCCAGCCCAAAATATTGTCCTATATCTATGTTTCATGTCTGCCTCTGGTTTATGATCTATACACATAGTTATTATATATAATACAATAGGTCTGTCAAAATAATACACGTCTTAGTAAAGCAATGAGAGCAATTAAGGAAATGGCAGTCGGCCTACCAACAGTTCAATATTTTCGGTACAGCTGGCTTGTGCTTCTTCACACCATGTGTGCCCTAAGCCCTCAGGCTGCAGGTGTGTTTGAGGTAGAGCCCCGTTCGGCTAGTGGGGTTTCCACATCACAGGTTTTGGTATGACCTTTGGAGTATGTGGTGTGCCTTGAAGATCCAGGGTTCAATGTCCCAGTATCCTATGGCACATGCCTTGGTCCCCTAGGGGCTGTGCAGAGACTTGGACCAATGTAAAAAGCTACCATTATTGATCATCAGCAAGTGCTTCAAGTCTGTCTCATTTTCATAAGCAATGTTGTGTCATCTGCACATCACGACTTGTTAGTAGGACTTCCTTCAGTCCTGATGCCACATTCTTCTTCATATAGTCCAGTTTCTCAGATTATTTGTTCAGCATATAGTTTGTTTCATATTCCTGATTGCAATACTATATTATAACACAACCTACACCCTTCTCCATGTTTCTTTCTTTTCTTTATTTCAATGAAAGCTCAGACCAGTCTCTGCTACAGGCTTTCTTCTGAAGATTACGATGCTCAGCATTTTTTAGTTTGTATCCTGATATTTACATGCTGCTCAACAATATGAACTTCTGAATAGAAATACAAATGGTAAATGAATTTATGAAAAGAAAACACCATTAGGTTGGTCCCTTCTTCACTGATCTTCCAAGACTTACAAGTAAGAAATTCCATAAAGAGGGAATATGTTTCAAAGCTGATGGAATGATAAAAGGCTTAGCTCTACCCCTGTGCACCTCCAATGGTGTCAATTGTGAAACAAAATATTGGCAGTTGACACCCATTACTCCCAGGGTAAAGATGTAACAGCTGGGTCCAGTAAAATGTTCAGCCTTGGAAAATACTAGAGCAATTCTTCTCGATCCTATATTGAGTGCCTATGAGTTGAATTTGATTGGAGAGCAATGGATTTAGGATCTCCATCCTAATGTGATGATAATTTAGTTATATATTATGTAAACAAACAAAACCAAGAGACCTAACAAAATATTCAAACATATTTCCATTGACACGATCTTATAAAGAGAGAATTAAATAAAGATGCAGGGAACATACACTCATATCAGTATAACTGCCTGGGGCTGACTTCTATGAATCAATTTCACAAAGCACAGTTCTTGCAATACCATCTCCAATTAATATTTATTGAGCATCTCCTAAGGTACATGACACATGAGGAGATATGATTAACTTCCTATTCTTTACCCTTCCCTGTAGAAAATGAAGCCAGCACAACCTTCAAAATATCTGTCTCCGGGGGAAGATGGACTTGCTCTAACAACCTGAACAAACATTATTTCAAGAACTAATTTTCCACTTATGTGCCTCTTGCCTTCTATATTTTCAATATCCTGTGATGTCTCATAGTAACTTTAAAGTGCAAGTCACTAAGTACAAACTGGCACAGATCTGAGCATATTTTGTATCCATCGTACTATAAAATTATTTATACTTGAAAATATCCTTTAAGGGCAATTATTTAAATTTATAAAATAGTTATTATGTCCTCCTATTTATAATAGAGTCTAGGAAGTTTTGTATCTTATTCTAAGCCTCCAAATTTGGGCTTCCTGCTTTCTGATATGATAGTCTAAATAAGAACCCTTGCTCACAATTATGCTATCCTTGAACAGTAATATTGTTATTATTTTTGTTTATAGACATGTTTCCTTAAACAGGCAGAGAGAGAAACAGATCGAGGGAGTGTATCTAACACAGAAAACACATATGAACTTCTCCTGAGTGTTTGGTCTTGTTTTAAATATTGCACTTGTTACTGTATTTATATTCAAAAAAAATGTAGAGTAGATATTTGTATTACTAATATTTTACATTCAGCAATTGAAGACTGCCAAAATAATTCTGCCTTATAATTAAGAAAGCTGGGATTAGAACCTATGGCATCAAATTCAAATCTCATACTTGGAACGGCACACTCTAAATTTGTACTTGTCCATATGTATGTGTATGAGACTGTATATGCATATATTGATATTGACATTGGCATTGATATTTCTTAGTCATATAGATAACTTTTCCAACAATTTTGTAAAATACATTAAAGTAAGCCTAAAAGTACTGCTATTGTCATTCTAACTTAACATGCATGGGTTATTCCAAAACAAAATTTATAAAGATGTCTGTGTCAAAAATGGAATCAGAGGTTGACTCCAGACAAGTTCTCTCAGCAATAGACTTGTCTTTTTCTAGTTAGGGTACCATTAAAAATAAAGTCCAATTAAAACAATGTCATCTAAAGAGGCCTCATGGGTCATTCAAATGCCAAAGAGGTCAGCAAATATTATCATGGCTATTTTTGAGATTTACAAAAATGGAATCTTGAGAGACTTTCACTAAGGACACAGGCAAATCACTAGGGGTTATTTTTTAGGAAGAGGTTTTATAGAAATTAAAATCTTATTTGGTTAAAAAAAAGGCAGAGAAAGCTGCTCCCAGATTCTCCTTAATCACAACCAGTTTATTCTTTTCCCAAGATTCCAAAATTTATTCAACTTACTTCACCTTTTCAGAAAACAAAAGAAAATAGCTCAGCACTCCCTTGGCAATAAAAACCATTCGTTCTACAGCGCATCATCCAGGATGAAGAGGAGGTGTGAGTCGCACAGGTCCTGGGTGGTTCCAGCACCCACAGCGCTTGGTCTTGCCCACTTTAGGAAACACTAGTTGGATTACAAGGATTGTTTTGAGAAATTCCTTGGGAAAGTTTACCCACCCATATCCCTGATCTTGCCCATT